>NW_007578517.1:151267-193634 GCF_000690725.1 Stegastes partitus | reverse complement strand
ACATTCTGAGACGTGACCTTTTTTGCCAAAAACGACATGCTATAGTATGACTTTTCTTTTCAGGCCAAAACACAAAATGTGTCATTTTTCATGAAATACTTTCCTCAGGTGTTTTCTACCACATGCATTACACTATTTGCACTGTATACTACATCCTGACATGTTTTCACGACTACCTGAGACGTGACCTTTTTTGCCAAAAACGACATGCTATAGTATGACTTTTTTTTCAGGCCAAAACACAAACTGTGCAATTTTTCAGGAAATACTTTCCTGACATGTTTTCTACCACATGCATTACACTATTTGCACTATATCAGGGGTGTCGACATCCGGTCCTGGAGGGCCACAATCCTGCATGTTTTACATGTGTCCTTCTTCCAACACAACTGATTCAAATGATCAGGATGGTTATCAGGCTTCTGCAGAGCTTGATGATGAGCTGATCATTTGAATCAGGTGTGTTGGAAGAAGGAAACATCTAAAACATGCAGGACTGTGGCCCTCGAGGACCGGATGTCAACACCCCTGAACTACAGGAACCAACTTTGTTAACGAGTTGAAATGATTAAAGATCCTAAAGCACCTCAAATTCACAGTTTAGAGCCTCAGGAAGTCTCAAGTACCTGGATTCTTTGGTCAGTAAGAAATCAATCAAGATAAACTTTGATTTTCATGGTATGCTCACAGAAAAAGGTGCAGCTGGAGCAGTGAAACCAGCCCAGCTGGTCGGGCTGCAGACTATTTATGATTCCGTATCACACTGAGACACAAGGACAGCTGAATAAGCATCTGAAGGTGTTGATTTGAAGGCCTTGTTCGCCGCAGACAGCCTAAATCTGTGGCAGTGGTGACTCGCCGACGCCTCAGTGTAAAGACTTTTGCCTTCACGGAGATCAGACGTTGGTTTGGAGGTGGCTTAACTGTTTAGATGTTTGACATGTGGCGTGCATGTCCACCAGACGGATACAGACAGAGAGGTAGTTCTGTACGAGGAGACAGAAAGTGGTGTCAGTTGTAAGGCTGGTGTCTAAATAAAGGATCACCTTCAACCTTAGGAAGCGCACACGCCCAGCTGCCACATTAGCACCAGTGACGGAGTGTGCTGCGTTTACAGCGCACAAAACCAACACACGGCCCAAGAGATCACGAAAAAACACCGTTTTTAACCATTTTTAGGTTCTGCTGACTGTAAAATAAGTTTTTTGATCCGTTTTCTGATGCAGTTTGTGATCATGTTCCAGCTGTCGTTCCAAACTGAACCACACATCATATTTACAAGTCAGTTAAAGATTCTCCATTTAGTTCACATAAGCTCAGCGCTAACCCGGGGTCATGTTTGGTTATGTTTGGCTCTCTGCCCTCAGGCAAACAGGCAAAAGGTAGCTGAACCGGGGTTTTGAAACACAAAAAGACGACAGAAATGAGGAGAATTACAGCCGAGTCCCGCTGACCCCGTTTGAAGTGGGGCAACGAGTCCCCGAGGCCGCTTGGTGGAAGAGCGCCGGGTCATTCCTGCAAAGGTTCGATCCTGAGGGGAGGCTGCCATAAGTAGTCACTTTGGATCCAAATGTGGAAGCTCAGAGGAGATCAGCTTTCACAGGCAGCTCCACTTACATGTCAAATGGCCACAGTCAGCCATGGATGGTGCTGGATCTGCAAACGACCACAGTTTGTTTCATCCTCGTTTTGAAAGGCTTATAATTACATTCTAATCACTTGTTTAACTGTAAACTACATTGTATAATTCATCCTACTTTCACCCAACCGGTGGAGGCAGATGGCCGTCCCTCCCTGAGCCTGGTTCTGTCCGAGGTTTTTTCCCCTGTGGGGGTTTTTGGTTCCGTCCCACCAGCAGACTGCTGAAGCTTATAGAGAATCCAGATGTTTGGATTGTTGGGTGTTTCTGCCTTTGTGAAGCGCTATGAGATGACTGTTGTTGTAAATATGCGCTATACAAATAAAACGGAATTGAATTGAATTGAATACTTGGTTTAATTTCTCCAAAGGCCCTTTTTCTCATTTAATTGTGTGTCTTTGTGAATATTTATTGTTTCTGGTGCTTTGCGAGGAATGAATGTGCATGACTGACTTCTACATTTTGCTGGGCCGCCAATGAAACATTCACATCCAATTAAAAGATGAATGTAATGCATCTTCCCTTCTGCTAGTTTCATCCTCTCAGATGACCTCACAAAGCCTTTGCAGCTCTCTGCAGTGCAGATGAATCATTTACAGGACTGGCAAAAAAAAAAAGAAAGTGCATTTCTTCTTATGTATGTTTAAGCATGTAGCATTCACCGTGCGGTTCCTGGACGGGAAAAGATGAAGAGCCCTTCTTCTGAGAGGCAGCAGAGTCACCTTCAGCACTGAGCAGAGCTGACAAGCCGGCATGAAAACACACCTGCTAACGATGCTTTCCCTGCGTGAGCCACCTCTGTGCCAGCTGGACTCGAAACAAGGTCGCCGTCTGGACTCTTGGTTTGAGTAATTCTAAATTTAAACAAAGAATTCGGTTGGTTTCAGTGCATCACCTCACAAGAACCCACAAGTGTGTCTGTTCGTCTGTCGCAACAATCGTGAATGATTTACGGGAATCTGGACGGCAAAGCAACACGGCAGTGCTTGGTTTGAAAACAGTGTGGAAACCTGCAGATGGAGTCACATTCAACAGCATCTTATTGTAGCAGAGCTTTAAAAGCATTCAGCAAAGTCAGAAACAGACGTCACTGATGCAAAAGTTCTTCATGTCCAAAAAAATGCAGATTTTCAAATGATGCGACTGATAAAAAAAAAAGGTTCACTTTGGTGCATCAGTCTGACAAAAGCGACCACTGAATATGAAATGTGACATAATCTATGAACCAACACATCTTAGAAACACAGCAACTGACTTGAAAGATTAGTTTATTCCACTTTTTGTCATCACATTCAGGAGAAGCATCATCATCACAGTTTGCATATTGAGATACGAGGATACAGTCTGACACACAGAGACTGTATATTCTAGTTTATTTTTCTTCAGAACTAAAAACTGACCCAAAACCATCATTTCTGACAAAAGTGAACACGCCGTGAATCATCCATTAAAGTTGTCGTGACACAAAGACGATGATGCCCACCAAAGACACATTTCGATGCATTACAGCACATTAATAGAAAAATCACATTTAAAAAGGCACATTTATAGAACGACGGCGGGACAATCTGGCATGCACAGAGTCCCACGAGATTAAAAGCAGCATCGGAGTTACAACAATATCACAGTTTAGTGGCAAATACATGAGTGTAGCTGACAGAACAGCAGTCAGACAGTTTACAGAACAATTATTGCTCAATTTATTGCTGTAGTAAAAGTGAACTATGTGCATTAACTCTCAGAGATTGTTGGACGTATTTAAGCAGCATATGGACAGTATCATAAAAGTTTTGTTTGTACAAATTAAACACTTGCATGAAAATCACCCGCTTTTAAAGAGGTGCAGTTTGCATAATCAGAGATATTGCTGCATAAAAAAAGGAAGACATTGAACGGGATGTTTCTGTCTTTTGATGAATCGCTGGTTAGTAGGCAGTCCGTAAAAAAAGGTTCCATCAGAGGATTATTTCATGTCTGTTACAAGCTGTTGGGAATTCAGGTTTCATCAATGCACCGTTTCTAGCTTTAAACTGGGCTCAACGTGGTTAAAAGTTGTTCGTTTCCCTCCGTGCAGACATCAACATTACGACCAGAGCTTCCCAAAAATCATAACCCTGAAGGAAATTTCCCAAAAGTCCATTTTCAGTGACCAAAAAACAGCATGTGGACAAAAGACCAAGATGCAAAGATAAAGCTAAAAAACATAATGTGTGGACCAGACCTTGGTGAAGAAAACATACAGTGGTGACAAAGCCCATGACAGGTGCTGCTAACCCAGGTGACACTCCAACTTCTTGTTTTTCCATTTTCAGTTAAACAGAGCAGTAAACCTCACGTATCAATAACAGCTGATTTTTACATGTTTCTGCCTTAACAACTATCAAAAGTAACACTAATCCATACGCAACCTGGACACATACAAACCGTTTCTTTCAACCAAATTTAACCCCGTTTTAACACCAGATCTCTTGATGTCTGTTGACCTCTAAATTAACCAGATCAGTCGTTGGCAGAACATGCTGATGAACAAATAAACTCGCCTTAACCTGGTCCAGCATCCAGTCCCAAAGCTCACTCTCAATCTCCTACAAGATTCCCCACCACTTGTGCACCAGCAGGTCGTCTCCGCTGCCTGTATCCAGGAGGCGGTTGCCGCACTCCTCCCAGCGACATACGTTACCCCTGTCCACCACCACGAACTTCCACTCCACATAGCTCTCTGCAGGCAGGCTGACCACAGTGGACCAGTGCCCATCCTTGGCTTCCTCTAAGGGGATGAACTCCTTCCAGTTTCCCAGTTCCTGCTGGTTCCCTGTGATAGCCACCTTCTGGTACTGAGAGTGGGTGTGATAGTGGATGCGGAAGGTCACACTGACGTTCTGGGGCATTGGCTGGACCGCCACAACCTTTTTGCTATTTTCATCGACAGGGGGAAGCGTGTTGGTTTGAGTGACTTTAATGGAAGGAAGCAGGATAACTGTATCTATACAAGGAGCCTCTGCAGGAGACGAGCTGTGGTGCTGTTCTGCATCGGGAACTGGGTCCGGTTTTGTGTGGCTTTGGGCAAAAGATGGGACAGAAAGGTTCATCCAAGGAAGAACTTGGTAGCTACCCTCTGTGATCCATTCATTATTGTCCATAGTTGCCTCCATAATACTGATTTCAGTTCTTTCATTGTCGTCTTCTTCCTCCTCCTCCTCCTCCTCTTTTGCTCCTTCCTTCTTCTTCTTAGTTTTGACAACTTTTACGTCTGTCTCCTTTTTCTTGTCATCAGGTGTGACACTGGTTGCAATCTGCACCATCAACTGGTCCATCGCTCTGTTGTAACGATCCTCAATCTCACAGCCAAACGTGTCTTCATTGGATAAAAAAGACTCGTCATTAGCCCTGTCTGTAGGTTCACTGTGGGGTTGCTGGGAAAGATGTGATGGACAAGACTCTGTCACCACACCCGCTGCATCTTCATTAACGACAGACAGAGCAACATCATCAACAAAGCGGTCGGTCTGGGCCTTGGTCTGTACTTCAGACTGTTGATCGTAGTGCATTACCGGAAGCTCCACATTTTCAGGGCTCAAATGACACTTACTGGCAGGATCTTCCAAATCAGGGCTGACGGTCATGCTTGAAATCCCGCTCTCTCCACCAAGACCAGAAGATGACCAAGTCAGCTCACTTTGCTCAAAAGCAGGAAGCTGCATTTCACAAATGGGAGGTTTATTGCTCTCGGTTATAATCGGAGCAGCACTAGCGGTAAGCTCTGGGAAATCTGGATTACTTTGCATTTGGTCATTTGGTCTGTCTTGGAAGGAAGATGGCAAGTCAAGATGAGATATTTCTGTAGACGTGACGGGTGGACTAACGCTCGCCTCATCACACAGGGCTGCAGCAGCAGCAGGATCAGCTCCCATCCTGTCCAGTGATTCATCACTTCCTGTCCGGTCACTTTGTAGGTCTTTGTAGCATGAGGATAGAACATGGTCAACAAGTTCCTCAGCCAACAACACAGCTGCGTCGGTTTCATTCTTGTTGCTCTGAATTTCTTCCATAATAGGTGTCAATGCAAAGCTGAGAGTATTAGGATCTGAGTTTGTATCCAAAGCAGCTGCAGTTTCATCTTCTTCCACATGTGACTGTTGATAATCTAATGACAACTCAGGGAGCTCTACGGCTGGGATTTCAGCTTTTGCATCAGCTGTCGTACCACACAGACCATCATCACCAATGTCAAACTCTTCTGGCAGAGCAGGGGCAAGTGCCACACCTGAACCATCACAAGAAGCCAGCGTTTCACGTTTCACAACACCTTCCTCTTGATTGCAGGTTACACCATTTTTTGGCTCAGTTTGCAGTTGCTGCTGTAGTGTGTGGACTTCGAATCTGACATGTGCAAGATTGTTCAAATGGTCTTCATGTATAGCTTCTTCAGTTGCTTCAGCAGCTGGACTATGTTCATCATTCTGATCACTGTCCTGACTGGGCCGCACCACCTCTGCCATCACATCACCACATCGGCCCAGCTGAGAAGACGGCACACTTGGTTCTTGGTCAACACTTTCTTCAGCCAACACCACAACACTTCCAGTTTCATTCTTTTCACTCTGAACTTCCTCCTTAAAAGATGTCAAGTCAGAGGCAGGAACATCAAGCTCTGTGTCTTTATCCAGCACTGGGGAGATTTCTTCTTCTGTCACCTCCCTTTGCTGCCGTTGGTAATCTGATGGCAAGTCGGGGAAATCCCCAGTGCCTGAGTTTTGAGCGTTTGCATCAGTTGTTGTACCACACAGAGCATCTTCCACCTTTTCTGGCTGGTTCAGAGCGGCCAGAGGAGCAGCGAGTACCATATTTGAACCATCACGCAGCATTTCACTTTTCCCAACATCGTCTTCTTCATCGCATGCAAGACCTTTTTCACTTTCTGGTTCAGTCTGCCGTTGTTGCTGTAGTGGGTGGGCATCAAATACAATGTCTGCGAGATTGCTCAAAATGTCTTCATGCAGCTTTTCTTGAATCACTTCACTGGTTTGGCCACATTCGCCATCTCGATCACCATCCTGACTGGACAGAACCACCTCCTCCGCCACATCATCACACAGCTCCTCCTGGGAAGACGGCAGTCTTGTTTCTTGTTCTGATGTCGAGTATACAACCTCGGATTCTTGAGCGATCCCTTGGTCATCTACTAAAGCCTTTTCTACCTCCCCATGTTTTAGTTCTTCCTCTGGACAGAGGCGATCATTGCCATCATAATTAGAGTGAGCAATATCTTCTGGATTCTCTTCCTCAAACTCTGCATCTTTGCTAGAACAGGTGCAGGAAACGAGTACATCCTGGAGATGGACGCCTGGTTGGGGCTCCGTGTTGTTTGTGTCTGGTGTGGCTTCATCATCTGGCTCTTTGTTTGCACTCATAGGAGTTGTCTGTTCGCAGCACACTGGGCTCTCCAAGACACACTGGAGGCTTTCCTCCTCTTGACTGGTTTTCTCATCGTAAACGTCCGTATCTGCAGTCGCATTCTCACCTTCCTGCCGCTGTGCTGGCAACACCTAGACGCATAAAAAGAAAGTTCATATCTTTAAGTAGGACTCTGAGTCAGACAGTGGATGAAAATGCACTATAGGCAGAATATAAGTAGCCATGGACACGGTGGAGCAGCGTCGACTCAAATCACAGAGAATGAAAATGGATAAGTCGGTGAGACAGACCCAGGCTACCTGGTTTCCCCATTTCCAGTCTAAGCTAAGCTAACCCTGTCCTGAGTGCTGCCTGAAGATCCCCGCTGGTGAAAACAAAGCTTCATATGTTTTTTTCACCACGGTAATATGGTGTTTTCATACACTAGAAAACATATCATAAATGAAATAAGAACTTCCACCTGGACACTACAGCAACCAACGACGGTCTCAAAAACACAGAGTCAGAACCGGTCCTGTCAGCTGCAGAGCTGGGCTTTTCCTCTCCTTGTTCTTCTTGTGCGAATAAATTACTTCAACTTTACAGCTTGCAACTGTCCAGAGAACCGTAGTTTTATAGTGTTTGAGCAGAGTTGTAGGTGAGCTGGTGTGCTTGAGTGACAACAAGCAGGGAGTAGTAAAGATGAGTTTTCTTAATGATCAGAGAGGAACTTTAATGCTCAGCTTATAGGCTTGAGACCGGCATCCAGCTCTACATGTAGCAGCCTCAGAGTAAGAAAACAAGTAAAGTTCAAGAAGAACTTCACAACAAGCACATCCAATAGACCAGGAGCATCATTAGCATCTACTACAGCCATGTGTGAGTTCAGTCTAACCTCCGTTTTATCTCCAGGCTGTTGTTGGACATTAAGCTGTGAGTAATTGTTATGGTTCAGAACTCTACATTCAAAGTCCTGAGATAGCTGACGTGTTTCAGTGTCATCTGAAGCAGCTTCTGTTCAGTGTGTCAAGCTTCCAAAGCTTTCTTTGGTTTTAACAGCTGCTTGTTTTTTAGGAGCAGTGAGATAAACCCGAAACAATAAACATCCGTGACTGGAGCTTTAAAGTTCAAACTGTGCATAACTATTGCATTTAGTGTAAAAAAAAAATAAATAAAATATAGATTGTAGTCGAGTTCAAATGTTGTAGCTGATAAACCACAAACAAAACTGAACTGAACCAGTTCAAGTACGGCGTCTGTACCTCCCAGGTCCTCTGACGTCTGTCTGACTGGCTTTCATTTGAATCCTCTGAAACGTCTGCTTACCTTCTCTTCCTCTCTGCCATCGTAAACCAGCTCAGGCTTCAAGCTGCCTTCGTCACCATCACGCTCCTCTTCAGCCACCGTGTGAGCATCCCTCCTCTGATTGGCCTCTTCTGCTTCATAAAAGTCCTGCACAGCCGAAGCGTCCTTCTGCTTCGTGTCCACCAGCGAGTCACTCTGAGGTGGAGCGTCTGGTGACGGTTTCTTCTCAGCAGCAGCTCGGCGATGCCTGATGTTAAGATCAGCGTTCTCCGTCGCATCTGATGAGCCTTCGTCACTCACATCTACAACAAGACAGAAAAAATACTTGAAATATTTTAACCACATGCTATTCAGTAATATAAATGGCAAAATAATACGTTCGGATTTGAGTACTTTAGAGATTCTGCTCTTTTATTCTGTCTGATTGTACGCTGTGTGACCCACAAAGCGTTTCATATCTTGTAGAGGAGAAGAGATTACGTTGGCTCCTTAAAATAAATATGAAAAGCCATTTCCTTCATGGAGTTTTACTGGTTTCTAAGGAGAGTTTGCAGCAAGTTTGCACTTTATTCGTCTTCTCAACCTTTGTGCCTTTGCATGGAATGGCACACTTAATCAAACAAACGCTAATCAGTGCAATCAGCAGCTGTAATGCTCTGTTGTTTCTGTCTCCTGCACCACAGACCGATCTGACCTGTTCACAAGCTCTCTGGCACAACATTGTTGGTCACTTTTAGCTCAGTGTCGAACACAAGGAGCAACAATCTGCAGCTCATGTGTAGACGGAGGTTTCAGTCTGCAGAACTCTACTGACGTAGCCCATGAACCTTTTATTTAAGTGGTATTCAAGCTGTTTCTTAAAGACCAAAAAAGCTTTCCCATCATTCAGCTGCAGAAGATGCATCGAGATCCTGAAGTTCAATCGAGTTTCAATTCAATTTATCGCAGCATTTCACAGCTCTTACAGTGCGATAAAGACCACATGATGTACATTAATAAAAACATGGAAATGCAACAAATCCAGAGTAACAGCAGCAGCACTGCTGACAGGATCCACTACGAGCTGTGCATCCACAATACGACCAGTATGAAAAGCCAAAGAACAGCTCAGAGAGCAGGACTGTCCCTGTGACTGCTCGCTCACATGAGCAGACCGTGGCATTCATGTTCAAGTTGCTTTTTCTCTTAGTTAGAGAATAAAAGCTTCATCTGCAAAGCACTCAGGTCCCTAAAACGCCACATCAGTGTGGTCAAAGTAAAAGGCAGCAGCAGAGGGAATGCATGTCTGCGTTTGGGAACAGCACCATTGTTTCAATGTCTATTTTGGTTAAAGGTCAGATTTTACTAATGAATCAGAGATAATGACACCTGCAGTTCACTCTATGTGATATTTAGCAGCAATGCAGGATATGTGGGTTCCCTCTGACGCCTCACTGCCTCCTCACGGTGCTGCATTTCTCTGAGGTCTGCCATGAAACCCCGCAGCCTGCAGACCAGCTCCTCAACCCGCAGACCAGCTCCTCAACCCGCAACCCACAGACCAGCTCCTCAACCCGCAGACCAGCTCCTCAACCCGCAACCCACAGACCAGCTCCTCAACCCGCAGACCAGCTCCTCAACCCACAGACCAGCTCCTCAACCCGCAGCCTGCAGACCAGCTCCTCAACCAGCAGACCAGCAGACCAGGTCCTCAACCCGCAGACCAGCTCCTCAACCCGCATCCACCATCTACCCTCACAGCAGCCTTCCTGTAATGTGACTTCCAGCAACCTGCAGCCTCTCACCTGACGTCCTGATTTGTTTCTGTACCTGTTGACTCCGCGGAGCTGCGTAATTCCTCCGGACACGTCTCCGGCTCCGTGTGGATCAGCGCCGCGTCCTTCTCCGCTCCGGGGCTCTCGCCGGCGTCTCCTCCGGCCGTGGCCTTCCTCCGCTTCCCCCTCACGCTCCGGTAGATGATGAAGCCCGCCACCACCGACACCACGGCGATCACGGCCAGAGCGACGGCGGGCCCGTGGCGGCCGATCATGCAGAAGAGCGAGGCCAGGTCCATGCGCCTCTCCAGGGCCACGGTGTTGCCGTTTTTCAGCGACATCGGGGATGAGAACGAGGAGCGTCCGTCCTGTCCGGGCTGCGGTGCGACGTGTCCGTGTGGAGGCCCTGCTGCAGCCTGCTCTGCTCTCTGGGTTCCTCTCTGGGTTCCTCTCTGGGTTCCTCTCTGGGCTCCTCTCCACGTTTCCACCGCCGACTGACTCCTCGCTGCTTAAAGAGCTGCGAGCGGCTGCAGGTGCGAGCTGCTCATTGGCTGATTGGATCACGTGGACGCGAGATTCATTCATAAAAAAGGGAAACGAGCTCGTTCTGGTCCGCAGCCATCCCTGAAATGAGTGTTTGTCTCACTGACAGGATTGAATCCCATCTGATGAGATCAGCGTGGAGGAAACCAGCAGCGTGTTTCAGATGAAGATGATGAAGGGCCTCCTCATCCTCTCATCTCCCCCACGAGGCTGCCTGATGTCACTCCTGATAAAAAGAATGAACAGAAAAATAGAAATAAAGCAACCCATTATCTATGTGCGGCCTCTAGTGGGCGCCCTGCTGCACTGAGACAAACATTTACACAGAACATATAAGAAACATTTAAAAAACTGGAACAATAACTAGAAAGTCTTCATTTATATCCTCAAAGGCCCCAGATTGCATGAGATCTGTTTTCATGATGCTTCTGGAGTTAAGGAGCAAAGTCTGCACTGCTGAGTAACAGCGCCACCCAGTGGAGATCTGTACCAATGACCAGGAGCTTCCTGAACTCTCTGGACCTCCTTCAGTCGTTTATGCGACCTGTTTGGAAGCATTTATGTTTTGACAATAAAAATCATCAACGAATGATCATATATCAAACATCTGGTGTTTAGTAGGACAAGTTGGCATCAGATTATTTTAAAGAGCAAATTTTGTCATGCAACAGGAATAATCCAGAAACATCAGCACTCCTGGCCAACAGCGCCACCCAGTGGAGATCTGTGGCAATGACCAGAAACTTCCTGAACCCTCTGGACCTCCTCCAGTTGGGATGTAAAAGCTGGGACCGTCCCACTGCTGAGACACGAAGCAGCACAGACGAGAAGACAGACCTGAGCAGAGCTTCATCTCCCATCCAGAGGACTCCACAGTGGACTCAGTGAAGATGCTGTGCTCTCATGGACTCCAGTCTGCCCTCACTCCATCCATGGACTTCTACTGGCCTGTACTCAGTCTGTGGCCGGAGGTCAACCCTCTGGTCTACCAGGAGCATCTCCTGCACACAAACCTCCAGGAGCTGAGCAGCAGTCTGGAGCTGATGGACCAACTTCAACACAACGTCCTGGAGGAGACGGAGCCTTTCCAAAGCATCGTGGCCGTGCAGCCGGCATCCCGCCAGCTGGACACAGAGGGAGGAGAGCGCTTTGCTGTGACCCTGGACACTCAAGGTTTCTCCCCAGAGGAGCCGTCTGTCAGGCAGGTGGGCAGGAAGCTGAGGGTCAGCGGGAAGACGGAGAAGAAGCAGGAGGACGGGAACGGGTGGATGTTCCTGAAGGGCTGGACCCTGAAGCCGTCAGCTGCTGCCTGTCTCCAGACGGGAAGCTCCACATCCAGGCAGCCAGAGCTCCATGTGCAGAGGAGGCTGAGAGGGAGCTGGCTGTCAGGAGGAGCTGGGAGGAGAAAACACAGCAGAGTGTGTGTTCACAGGCACAAGACAGCAGCTCACAGGACACACCTGGAGACATGGACTGGTCCAGACTGGATGCTGTGGTGCCACTGAGACGTCAGTGTTTAAACAATGGTCACGTGTCCGTTTGTGTTTCTTTTCATTCATGATTATAATTTTTTTTTAAATGACAATACAAAAAAAATCATTTTGACTGATGTTTAACGATGATCTTGTAATATTTAGCATTTTTAGAGCTGATTTTAATTAATAAAAAATAAGTTATCAGTTGATCCATGGTTTTGTTGTGTTTTTAATAGTCCATCCATCATCTCTACACCTTCATCCTCACCAGGGTCATGGGGGGCGGAGCCTATCCCAGCTGACTCAGGGTGAAGGCAGGTTCACCTGGACAGGTAACCAGTCTATCACAGGGCTACACTTAGAGACAGACAACCAAGCACACTCACATTCACACCTACGGACAATTTAGAATCACCAATTAACCTCAGCATGTTTCTGGACTGTGGGAGGAAGCCGGAGAACCCGGAGAGAACCCACGCTGCACGGGGAGAACATGGAGACTCCACGCAGGAAGATCCCGGGTGTCCTCACCGGGACGCCAACCGGTGACCTTCTAGCTGTGAGGCGACGGTGTTAACCACTGAACCACCTGCAGCCTGTTGTAAATAGTCACAAATTTCAAAGTAAGAGTTTGTATTATTTATACATTTACATAAAATATTAAATTGTGATTATTCTGTTTTTACTTTACTTTTGTCTTAATGTTTAACATTTTGGCCAAATTCATTATTTTTTCTAAATTACTTTGACACCAACTGTTTTAATCTGGATTTATTGCATTTACAGTAAAGTTACTTCAGGTTTAGATTGGATTTGATTAGCTGCAGACTTAATGCATTTTTTTTTGTTTCAACCCTTTTTCTCTTTTCTTTTTTACAGACGTGCAAATAAGAAAGAAAACAACTAGTTTCAGAGATGGAGTAACGCGTGTAGTTGCCCATTACGTCCACTAGGTGTCACATTTAATCCGGTAACCAGCTCTAGTGACTCTGTCACTGGACTGTCCCTCTGCCTTCAGATCCAAGTTGAAAAGCTCCTATACCCAATGATCTAGCTGCCAAATGATAACGAGCACTGAAGCCCCTCTGGAGGTACTTTATGATTTTCAAAGTATGAAGAAAAAGAGTTTTTCTCTGGTGTAGGAGCCCAGATTTTCTCCGGTTGCGGTGATGCCAGGCGGCTCTAAGCAGCATGTTCACAACGCAGCTTTGTCGTGTGATTGGTTCCTCCTCAGTAACAGTGCAGAAGTGATGAGGAGAAAGAAAACTGGCGTGATGAGGTCTGAACTAACTCTCCTGGGATCCAAACACTCTGTCACCACCCCAAAAGGAAAAATCCAGAAAACAAAGAAAACAAAGAAAGCAGCATCAGCCAAGGTACAAATTTAGCACAATGAAGCACCATTAGAGCCCTCCTGCGTTTCCTTCTCTTCCCTCACATTGTTGGTAGGTTCATGTCAGCCACGGCTGCTTGGTCTCTCCTTGGCTCCCGCCAGGCTGTCAGGGCTTTTTCTTTCCTAAGAATAGATGGATTTGCCCCGTAAACGTGGCAGAAAACAGAGCTGGAGGAGGAGAGGAACTTTCTTCAGGGACTCGCTCGGTCGTTGTGTCGTTTGCTATTCGTGGAGCTGCTCTTTGTTTTCCATGCTGACACAATGTTTATTCAAAGGATCTTTAAATATCAGAGGTCTGTTCTCCCCAGCTTCCCTCCATCCCTCCCCTCTTCAGGCCTCCGTTCATCTCCTATCGTGTCTCCTCTGGTCGTGTTTTCATGGGATCACACTTCCTCCTCTCCCTCTGTGGGTCCTTCACTGCCTTCTCCTTGCAAGATGCTGCGATTTGGCACCACATGGGAACGTTTACTGACTCCTTTGCTTCTCCGTCCCTCCAGGGCCCTCTCCCTCCACATGCTCCTATATCATCCTTCGTTTCTAAAATTTCACCTCCTTTCCTTCCTCACATTCACTGCCTCCACATTTTTCCCCTCTTCCAACCCTTCCACTCATTTCCTCGGTCGTCGCAGACGCTTTAATTGACTCTTAATCAACAGGGTGTGTTTGAAGCAGACAGCTTTTATTGCTGTTACAAAAGCCCATGAGTCAGTCTCGCATGTCTAAATGTAAAAGTGTGCGGCTGTCTGTGGCTGTTTATGCAAACAGAGAAGCCAGTTCGTAGTTATAAGAGAAAGCAGGTATTGACTGGATGTTCTAAAGGCTCCTCCAACGTCTAAAACTTTTTCAAGAATGTTTTCTTTAGGATTCGTATTATTTTTCTCTAAATTTTTAAGTAAACTTGTGTTTTCTTGACGTGCACACAAAGCTTTGGTTGTACCTAAACCTCCTGGAAACATGCAGGAAAACAGGAACGCTGTGACGCCACTGCTTTGCCATCTGATGACCGACATCACACCTCATAAAGCCGCCGGTGTGGACGTGTTGCAGACACTGTTACATGAACAATAAAACAATTTCACGAGGGCTGTTTTCTTCATAGCACCACAGTCTTCTGGATTATTTTCCATTTTGTTGCCACCAATTCAAAAACAATCTTTACGATCATCATGAATGAATCAGGAATCACAGTGCACATGTGTTAAACAAGGATCCAACAGATAAAGTTTTTGGTTCTAAACGGTCGTCACTTGTGGAGATTTGTGACCAAAAATAACTCAGATGGCTTCATGATCATTTTATCTTTAGATTTTTAGCTTGACTTGAGGTTTCACATTTATTCTAGAAAATCTGTGGAAGAGGTGAGTGTTGATGAAACATCCAGGTGTAGCACTCAGAAAATCACATCTACGTCTTTTCCTAAATGTTCTTCCTTGACCTTGTTGACCACCATCATGAGATGAAGGAAAGATGTCTTGCAGAATTTTGAAGGACACTAGATGGCGCTGGACTTTGAATTCTGCAGTGAATTGTGGGTCGGCATTGTCTGGACCGGCTCTTATCGTACCGTCACCTCCATACTTCCAGGTCATTTCACTAACTCAGGAACCTTCGTAGGCAAACAAGACAAATGCATCCAGGGTCTGATGAAACCTCGATCGATGTGCACACGGGGAATGTAGGCTACGGCGTTTTGGTGGTCTAACAGTCAGGACACTGTGGCTCCTGCTGCACAGGTGTTCTTGTAAGAGTTTCCCGAAGTCTGTTAAAAATCCTTGTGTCTTGTGTTTGAATAATTTCTTGTACAACAATCCTGGCAAAGCAGCCAAAACCAGGAGAAAAAGGCTTAGAGTGAGAGAAGATCTGCGTCATAAGAGAAGAAACCATGATGTTGAGGATCTGAGCTGGCTCCGATCAGGAACCACCGACACCGCCAACAAACTCCAACCAGTCTCTTCCTCAGATGTATCAGGGCTCCTCTGTGGGTCCACTGTTCAAAGGGATTTTGAACTTTTTACTGTAATTTTTTAACATTTTTGTTTCATTGGTACATCAACGGGCAGTTTAGTGCCAGTGCAAGAAGTCTGGTGTGACCTTCATGCTGTGAGGCAGAAGGACGTCTTCTTTCTAGTCTCGTTTCTCACATGATCTAAACGTCTTCTGATGTTTAATCTTAGAGTCATACTTCTCTTCTTTGTCAAACACACTGCGATCATTCTGCATGTCCATGATGGCAGAGAGCAGCAGGTCCCAGTGCAGCCGCTGGTGTTGAACCTCAGTACAGTGAGTTGTCTCCAAAGCTGTCATTACAGAAACTTCTTTATCAGAAAGCCAATTTCTTTTTATACTTGGCCAACAGGTAGCCTTTGGACTGTCTAGTTATAACTGTGGAAACACAGAGAAGCAGAAAGTACCGTGATGCTATTGTAGATATTCAGATCTGTGACCTGAGGCAAACGCTAACCCGTAACCTCAGCAGCACACGATCTGAAAACAGTCGAGTGTCAGATCAGAACAGCTCATCAGGTCTTTGAAGTACATCATCAATGCATTTTGCACGAAACAGAAACTCTGGATGTGTTTACTGAGCGTCTGCTCCAGAGTGACACCACGGCAGCTACATGACAGAGTCCCTCACTTCCTGTTGGAGCGTCTTATAGGCAGCTCAAATATTTCTTTATAAACTGTGCTCAAGGAGACGAGCTTCTGTGGCGTGCACACACACACACACACGCACGCACACACACCTACACACACACACACATGCACACACACACACACACACACACACACACACCTACACACACACGCTCACACACACACACATGCTCACACACATGCTCACACACACACTCACACACATGCACACTCACACACACACTCACACACATGCTCACATGCTCACACACACACATGCACACACACGCGCTCACACACACACGCACGCTCACACACACACTCACACACATGCTCACACACACACTCACACACATGCACACTCACACACACACTCACACACATGCTCACACGCTCACACACACACATGCACACACACGCGCTCACACACACTCACACACATGCACGCTCACACACATGCTCACACACACACTCACACACATGCTCACACACCTACACACACGCGCTCACACACACACACTCACACACACGCACGCTCACACACATGCACGCTCACACACACAGACGCTCACACACATGCTCACACACACACACACACACACACACACACACGCTAACACACACACTAACACTCACACACAGACACGCACACACACGCACGAACACACACACACACACACATGCACACACACACTCACACACACACGCACACACTCACACACATGCAGACACACACACTCACACACATGCACACACACACACACACGCACACACACACTCACACACACACACACACTCTCACACACACACACGTTTCCTGTGTGACTTTGAGGGTCTCCGGTATTTGAACAGATGTGGGCAGACTAAGCGTGCCTAGATCCCCCAATCTGACCTGAACGTGCACTTCCTGCTCCGAAAGCTAACACCCAGAGAGAACAATCGCAGTCTGTACCCTCTGAACACACACACACACACACACACAGTCACAGCATAAGGTCAGCATGTAAACACACACAAACACACACTCACAGAGCGAGCAGTGTGTGTTGTTTTCAGATGAGGTGGAGGTGAGACTGAACCGGTGCATATACACACATCTTATTACCTTCTACCACTTCTCTGATGATGTGTCACTCAGATGCTGAACTGAGACCAGTTTAGAGAATATTTTGAAAAGCTCAAAGCGCATCGATCGAACACTTTCTGCTGCGTGTGTGTGAGCTGTGAGATGTGGCAACGCGGCTCTCTGATGGAGACGGCCAGTATTTGCTCTGTATAAATGTAATAAAAGTCAGTCAGCAACACTTCACAGTTCACATTCTTTACTTTCCTGTGTGTGTGTGTGTGTGTGTGTGTGTGTGTGTGTGTGTGTTTTGGGAACAGCGAGACATCAAGAAAATAAAAGGCGAGATGGATAGCTGAGGTCAAAAGCGCGAGGAGACCATAGAAAGAGAGAAAATATGAAAACAGTGGAGGAGAAACATGAGAGCTGCAGAACAACACGGGAGGGAAAGTGTGAAGAGAAATGTGTCACAAATGGAGGCAGATAAAGCAAAGACGAGTGAGTTTGTAATTAACAAAGACAATCTGAATCGCTTTAAAGGAGCTAAATAAGCTGAATAAACAGTGTGATGGAGAAAGAAAGCTGAGAAAGGTCTGCACAGAGACACTCAGAGAAACAGAGGTCGTGGACCGCGAGCTGAATTTAAGCCAGTCATGGAAAACTCGACCCAGGTTGTTCGACAGGGGGAGGAACAAATTAACTGCACTCAGATATTCCTCTTTCCCCCCTCCTTTTCTTTTTGAAAGAATAACTACCCATCAAGCTCAAATAAATGGCTTGGGATTTAAAAATAGTAAGAATCAGTGACTTGCAGGGAGCTGAAGAGGTTGGCGAGTCGGCAGAGGAAAGTTGTGCAACACAAGCAGGGAAATGTGGAGCTACTGCACCAAAGTTCAAGTGACAGTCACGCACATAAATCAGTTTGAATTTGAAATCGATCAGATCAGAGGTTGAAACAGGATATCAATAAAGCGTGGCCACAAACAGCTGCCCAGGGGCCGCCTGTAGCCAAACGTTGTCTTTAAGCTTGTAGCCGAGGGGATGAGCTTTGTGTCTGCGAGCTGTAACAAGGCCCTAAATGATTTACATTAGCTGTGCTCGTGAGCCGACGTCGCTTCCAAGAAAAACCTTTCACATGAAGAAAGTGAAAATATTGCCAGCGGTAGCAACTGTGTTTGGTTTGGGGTGTAGGAAGAGAAGAACAGCTTCAGCGTAAATCACCAACAACAAGCCTCACACCAGCTGACGGTTGTCTTTTTGTCCCCCTTGGATCTGGGACCTGTCCACCACTTTCACCAGAGCTCAACAACAACTGGATTGATTGGTAGAGATGTTCATTGTGCCGAATGACTTTGTCCATCCCCCAACATTTCTTCTTTTGCCACCCTGAGGTTCACATCTGTGGTTTTGAGATGTTTCCACAACTGTCTGATTGAGTGAAGCATCAGTGTTCCCCTCAGGATGAAACATAACCACGATGCTTTTGTCCATAAGATCAAACACAACTTTGGTTTTTGACTAAATACCTGCAAAACTAACGACCATCAGTCAGCAGCGCTCAGGCCAAGTGTTAACTGACCCGAGAATGTTTTAAAAACAGCTCCCTGATCGGCATTTCTCCATTCTGACCGCAACTCAGACAACACCAAAACAACAGCCGATACTGGACGTAGCTCTGGTTCTGAGCACATCGGACCAACACAGAACAGTGGAGCGTTTGTTATGTTACTCTGTTTGGCGACTTCTACGATGGTGATGGCGAAGTTTGAGAAAAAACTGCTGTTTGGACATCGAGAGGACAAAAAAAATGGATTGCGGTTGTTGTCTTCTACAATTTCAACCCATCAGTGCACAGCAGTATTGATCCGGGACTCTACGAAGTACCTAAGAGAACCTAGAACGGGTTCTACAGGGGTGGTTCTTGTTGTCGGATCACACACAAAGGTTCGGGCCGCCGTAAGATGGTTTTTCTTGCCTCTTGCATTGAAAACAACTTACTGACTACAAATCCTCGCAAAGCCCAAAACGGATAAGAGACAAGCCTTGACCATGATAAACAGGCAGCGCTACACACACACACACACACACACGCACGCACGCACGCACGCACGCACACACGCACACACACACCGTCCTGATGCTGGAAATACTCACGAGCATCCACAAGTCTCCAGAAAGTCCTCATCAGCTCCTGTTGAACTATGATTTGTTTATTGCAGTTTTAAACTGACCTGTTTTGAAGACTTGAGTCTCTAAACCCTAACCCCCTAAACCCCTAACCCCCTAACCCTAACCCTGCACCAGACGTGTCCCTGATGTGCACTACGATCCAGTTCTCACACCACGCACTGAAACGTGTGGAGTTCTGTGGTTTTCACTGCACAGGCAGCTGTCGGGCTTTTATGGACAAATGTCACCGCTTTCCAGCCCTCCCCAGGGGGCAGGAGACCTGTTGGAGCGAGCCGGCCTTCCTGGATGAGAACATGCCCAAAGAATCCGACCCAGTTGCTTCTCCAACTGGACTCAGAGTGTTCTGGACACTGTCGCTGGGTTCTTGGGCCTCCTGTCTGACGTTGCATCCATCACTGCATTAGTGGCTCACAAAGGGGGTGACATCTGTAACATGAGGGCCGCCACACAGGTAGCGTCCAGCTGCTCTGGAGGTCAGTCTGTGGTGACTGCCAGGCTGCCGGCGTGGTTTGGATTCTGCCATGAGATTCTTTATCAGCCACTGATCAAGGTCAAAGCAGAAGCGTCTGTGTCTTTCTGAACTAGCATTGACAGATAAGTGCCACAGCTCAGCTCTGAGTCCATGTTTGTCTCCTTGGTGTCGTCCCTTCTACCCACCAGATGTCTGCTGCTCCTAAGCCCACCTGTTCCCACATCCCTCATGAACCCTGCTGCTTTTGGAGCTTCACTATTTGCCAGATTCTTGGCAAATTCAGCCTCGACTTCCAGCCATGTTTTGTGATTACCTGTTTTTTTGGACTCTTACCCCTGCTTGCTCCTGGTTCTACCAATCTGGCAGCTTACCAGGTTGGAGAGTTTGCAAAGTTGGCTGCCCGCTTCTGTTTTTAAGCCCTAGTGCTTTTATCTTTGTCCATAAACCTCCATGAAGCTGCAGTTGGGCCCCTCTCCCTGCTTCCTAATACTCCACCACGACCGCTAAGAAATGAAGTTGTTTACCTCCCAATCAGTCCTTAAGTCCATGGGTGCTTTTTTGTGGCCATGTCACACCCCTTCTTAGTCTCACCAGCTGCATCTTTTATTTGCAATTATCAAGGCATCACGAGTTCATGACATTTTTCGGGATACAGTGTGGTTTGCGGTCAGCTGTGAGACAGTAGGAGGAGGAGAAACTGTTGTTGGGTTGGCAACTGAGCATCGTTGGCAGGCTGTGGCTGGTTAGCGCTGGCATGTTCCAGCTTAGTTAGCATGTCCCTGGTTAGCTTTCCAGCCACAGCAGCTCACCTAATAACTGCAAGGAGCCTGTACAGGTCATCACTTAGCTGCACCACCAGAGGATTGCCCAAAATATTAAATCAATCAACAGAACAAAGAGAATCAACAAAATGCACAAAAGATGGAACAACAGAACCACATGAGTGAGATTTTGGTGCTGCAGTTTACAAGTCTCTGATGAAGTGCGCTGAAAAACTTTCTTCCACAACACTGTAGTAAAACCCAAACCCACCATAAAACAACACAGTGCAGAGCTACGCTAATGACAGCAACAGAGGCAGTGCAAGAAGAAACAGATTTACAGACAATGCCTGTGTGTGTGTGTGTGTGTGTGTGTGTGTGTGTGTGTGTGTGTGCATGAGACTGTGAAAGACACACCATCATGACATCACTGTTTCCACAGGAAATCATGTTTCCAAAACTCTGCTTTTCCACTCTGCAGTCTACCTCATACAGAGTCCCTCCTCTGGCTGGTCGGACACATGATGCTGCGTAGTGGCAGCAGTGAACTCAATCAGTCGAATTACGTCCTCCACTGTTGTTGTTCCCACTTCCAGTAAAGGTGAAGTCATATCTTTCTTGTACGGCGGATGATGGAGAAAATGAGAGTTTATTACACATGGGGCCCTATTTTCATAGCTTTGGCTGCCCCTGGTAGCAAAGTAAACGTGTTCTTATTAGCTAACCTGAAAAAACAACCAGATACCGTTTAGTCATTAATAAAGTCATCGATCATCCAACATGATCTCTGTCGGAAACGGGCAGATCGGAGAAACGAGAGAATAAAACAATAAAATTTCATGGAACACGTCGGAGAGGAGAGAGAAAGTAGGTCGACTGAGATAATGATAATAATGATGAACAGACTGGTGGGGATCAAGTGTTGAAAACTGCAGTTCCTTGAATGGCCACTGGAGGCTGGCTCTACAACAAATTAATCTGCATAGACCCCCATGCAAAAATAAACAGTTTTTAAGTTGAAATGAACACATTTACAGTCTGGTCTAAAAACAGTTTATGTCTTTATGGCTAATTTACCTTTTTAATACATCCCTCCTGTTTCAATTGTATTAAGGCTTAAAGTTGTTCATAATTAAGAACAAGGGCACAAGACAGTCCAGTAGACAGTTGCATGGACCCTCAGCTCCACTCGTGATCCACCTTTTTGCTCATTTTGTGGATTAGCAAGGAGTTCAAATGAGTCAGCTGGAGTCCCCACACTTCCACTTCGTTTCCTATGAATGACACCACACAGGGTTCATCCATGTTCACACACACTGTGACACACTCAGCACACTGTCTGGGTGGGATAAACACACACACAGCCTGCCTGATCGCACCCACTCAAGAAAACACAAGGACATCCACATGACTACAGTGACACACGTGCACTAACCCTAACCCGTGCATCACTCTGTGGTGACACCAGATACTAGAAAAACTTTTCAATCCAATCAGTTGGAGAGTTTTTTAAAAAGTCCACGATTTTTATGTGCGTGTAAAGTCGATATGTGAAATCAAAGCAGCGCTAAGCCAGACCGGCAGTCACTCCAGCATGTAATGGGTGGTTAGCCGATCATAGCTGCACTCGGATAATATTTGGTTACTGTGCCATACTGCTGGTTCAGAACGGAGACGGTGCTGTCTCGGTGAAAGACGAGCCGCGAGTGAGGGAGGGCAGGTGGCAGTGGAAAATGAAACAGAACGGAGGAAGGGAGGAGAAACTTCAGCTAATTATACTTCTTCCCGTCCTTGCTCCTCTTGACCTGGAGCTCCTGCTCCGGAAGCCGATCGAGGTTTTTGCCACCATCGAGGATGTTCCCGTCTTTAAAAATGCGTGTGGGTGTGAGGACAGAGGAGGGTCCCTGAGGAGGTTTTAGCAAAGGAACCACAGGTGTATCCTCTGATGGCTCCACCCTACGGTCTGACCCAGTTTATTCACCGATCTGTTGATGTGATGGAACAGTAGGATGGAAACCGTACGGTTCTTATAGCCAGTGACTGAAATGCTGTTGGTTTGACAAACTAGCCGCTAGCAGAGCTAACACTGACACTAATGATGTCCATAAAACAAAAGCATTGAAGCTACGTTTCCTTTAAACCGTGCATCTGTCACAGAAACACGTCTTTGTCTACGTTCCATTTCCGCCTTACTTCATCTTGGCTCATTCCAGAAAAATACCGTCTAAAGGTATTTGCCCGATGCAGTTGTTGTTGTCCCTATAATATCAAGCTGAGACTGCCGAGGACACATTTACTGGGTCCTGCTCTCTTTATTTGGGGTGTTTGTAGTAGTTTTTATTTCAGCCTTATTCCTTTTCTGTTTGTATTATTTCTGCTACACATCAGGTGTTACTAGCCGTGTTTCATAATGTGTTTTGAAGCACATTTTGCTGAAGTATCACATCAGAAAAAGTACATGTAGGCCGCCGCTGTAGCTCACCTGGCTGAGCTGGTGACCCAGGTACGGGGCTGTAGTCCCCGATGCAGCGGCCGTGGGTTTGAATCCCACTCATGGCCTTTTGCTGCAGGTCTTTCCCCACTTTCCTGTCTCTCTGTCAACTGTCCTATGAATGAAGGCAAAAAGGCAAAAAACATGACTAAAAAAGAAAAAGTACATGTAAATGACTAAATTTGAAACAAAACAAAACAAATTTAAAAAACAAAACGTCCATAATTTTCGCTCCTCCAAGTGTTTTTGAGTTTTTCCCAAAAAGTGAATATTTGGAGAAAGAAAAACCGTGTTTTGAATGAGTTGTGATGCAGCAGACGTTGAAGTGTGATGACCGATCAGCTGTTTCCGTCTCTGTGGTTGTCGTTGCTCCATAAAGGCTGAGATGAAAGAATCACGACGACTTTTCAGATTGGAAACGATTCCTGAAGACATCTCTCCATTTCTGGTCCATGGTAGAAGTTTGGTTTGTTTCTTCCTCTCTGAGGTTTTTCTGCAGCAAACAAATAAGTACATTGGTTCTTCAGTTCCATCTATTTCATCAGTGTGTAGCGTAGCCTCTAGCGCCACCTTCTGATGAAACGATGCAGCCTAGTTTATTCGCTCCAAAGCAGTCAGTGGAAACAAGCTTGATTTTTAAATGTTTCTGTCAACATTGTTTAAATGTGCTTGACAACGATGTGGAAGCACAGAAATGAACACTCGTGCTGACGTAGACGACAGCTGAGATGCTGGAAGTCAAGAATAATAGCGTCTCTCTAATATGATGCTGCTGTTTGTAGCGACGTCCTGTTTTGTCTTTTCCTGTCTCTTTCCCTTCTCTTGGGACGAGCCGAACCTCAATTCAAAATGCAGATCAGCTCATATAGCCCTGCCAGTACCGGGACTGTTCTGGTGAACCTATACGTATGGACAACAGATGACAGAAACGGTTTTTGACAGTCAGTATACTTTTCGGTTAAAATCTGTGGACAGAGATTCAGAGGGTTTCGACCACAGAGATGTTTCAGTGAGATAGAGAGCGGGAGGGGAGAGAGACGACTTGGACAGGAGGGAACACAGTGTGTTTTCCCTCTGACCTCCGGCTGAACTGCTGATGGCAGCGATAAAGGCAGCCTCAGAGCTCAGACATTGCACAGGACTTCTACTTTACTTCTGAATCAAAACAACGACTTGGAGGATATTAAACGTCATCCCGGCAGCTGTTGTTGCCGTTGGTTCCGTGAGACAAAGACGCCATTATTTGATTGGTATCTTTTCTGTCTCTTGACTGTCCGGTTGAACATATGTTTGTGGAAAAATGGAGTGTGAACAGATGAGCGAGTAAATTGTCCTTTTGTGAGCGTGAGTTTGGGTTCTGTCAACTGGCCTGATAGTTGGATAAACGTTCTCTCTGTAAACTGTGATGTGGATCTAGTAAATACACTCATCTTTTCCACTGCCTTGGCCGTCAAAGCCGGTCCTCACACAGCTTCGTTGACATGAACTGAGATCTCGTGCAGCAAAAGGCGACTCGACAGCAGTTCTTGACTTTACTGCGGCTGCAACGCAAAGCGAAGTGAGTAAAGAGTGTTTCATAGTGTCAGAGTTCAAACATTTTTCTGTTTCGAGTTCTCAAACATGCTTGAAGTTGACTTTATCTTTCCTGCTAGTGGTGGGACCAACTGTGGACACCAGTCAGCAAACCTTGTGCTGAGTCAGACTCTGAGATCATTCTGCTTGCGCTGGATTTCTCATAAACTGGGACGTTTGCCGTTTGACCTCCCGTCCGCTCTAAAGCTCACCTTTATTAACCTCTATAGTTGCTGCCTTTACTGAGACATAACACCTTTTCAGTCATTCTTTCTGGAGCCTGTCATGTCTCAGCAGTCCACCAGCTGCTTCCTCAAGTCTCGCCAGAACACTCGCTTTCTGAATGGGTGTTTTATTTCTGTAATCTGAAGTACATATCTATGCAAGAACTTTCTAGCATCCAGATGAGCAAAGCAGGACCTAAAACATCTGGAAAATAAATTCCATATCACGCACCCCCATCTTTCCGTTTTTATCCCCTTTCCCACGATATGGTTAAGGTTAAGGTTAGGGTTATGGTTAGGGGTTATGGTTGTAGGTCAGGGGTTAAGGGTTATGGTCCGGGGTTAGGGGTTATGGTTATAGTCAGGGGTTATGGCTACAGGTTATGGTCAGGGGTTAGGGCTTAGGTTTAGGTTTGGGTTAGGGTTGGGGTTACAGTTAGGGGCTAGGGTTTTGGTTATAGGTCAGGGGTTAGGGCTAGGGTTATAGGTCAGGGGTTGGGGTTTGGGTTGGGGTTATGGTTAGGCTTATAGGTCAGGGGTTAGGGTTAGGTTTAGGTTTAGGGGTTCGGGGTTAGGGTTGGGGTTTTGGTTATAGGACAGGGGGTAGGGTTAGGGTTAGGCTTATAGGACAGGGGTTAGAGTTAGGGTTAGGCTTATATGACAGGGGTTAGGGTTAGGATTTTTGTTATAGGTCAGGGGTTGGGGTTTGGGTTGGGGTTAGGGTTAGGCTTATAGGTCAGGCGTTAGGGTTTGGGGTGGGGTTATGGTTAGGCTTATAAGTCAGGGGTTAGGGTTTGGTTTAGGTTTAGGGGTTCGGGGTTAGGGTTAGGGTTGGGGTTATCGTTAGGGTTATAGGTCAGGGGTTAAGGGTTATGGTCCGGGGTTAGGGTTGGGGGTTAGAGTTATAGTCAGGTGTTATGGTTACAGGTTATGGTCAGGGGTTAGGGCTTAGGTTTAGATTTGGGTTAGGGTTGGGGTTACGGTTAGGGGTTAGGATTTTGGTTATAGGACAGGGGTTAGGGTTTGGGTTTTTGTTATAGGTCAGGGGTTAGGGTTTGGGTTGGGGTTATGGTTAGGCTTATTGGTCAGGGGTTAAGGTTAGGTTTAGGTTTAGGGTTTCGGGGTTAGGGTTGGGGTTATGGCTAGGTTTATAGGTCATGGGTTCAGGGTTAGGGATACGGTTTGGGGTTGTGGTTAGGGTCGGGGTTATGGTTAGGCCTATAGGTCAGGGGTTATGGTTAGGGTTGGGGTTATGGCTAGGCTTATAGGTCAGGGGTTCAGGGTTAGGGATACGGTTTGGGGTTATGGTTAGGGTCGGGGTTATGGTTAGGCTTATAGGTCAGGAGTTAGGGTTTGGGTTGGGGTTATGGTTAGGGCTATGGTTAGGGTTATAGGTCAGGGGTTAGGGTTTGGGTTGGGGTTATGGTTAGGGCTATGGTTAGGCTTATAGGTCAGGGGTTAGGGTCATGGCTTTTTTCACGCAGCTGTCCTCACTTTTTCTCTCACGGTGATACAACCTCCCTGTTTTGGCCTTAATGGCTTTTTGGGTATAAATTTCTCTTAGTTGTTCTTCATAGATGAAACTCTGGTCAGAATCAACGTGACATCAGAACAGAAGGGACTGAAATGATCTTTGGTTCAGAGTGCTGCGAGGCCCGCTGTCAGCTCAGTGGTCTGTGGTTCCAGTGAGTAGCTGTTTTTTAAGAGGGAATATCGCCACATCTTACCGTCTCTTCCTCCCCGATCGGCTCTTCGCTGTTTGATTTGGCCTGAATACATGTTTTCATAGGACCTCTCTGTTTGACTCAGCTTTCTTCCTGTGTGTAGACGTTGCATGAATGTCTCACACGTCCAATTTTTCTTGTCAAACTTTGTCACGTTGCTTTATCTGCTTCATTTTTACAACTCGTGCTTGCTTTTTATTGGGATTTGAAGAGCTTAGTGCACATTCACGTATCACTTCACTACGCAAAAGGGAGTCGCTAACACTCCAAACGCGTGTCAGTGGCGCTGTGCAACACGTCAGGAGCATCAGGTGTGCTGTCACATGGTACACACCGTACAGCATTTCCATCAGAGGATTCCAGTTGCATTCGTCCAAGGGTCAGTTAGGGTCAGTTTGGGTCAGTTAGGGTCAGTTTGGGTCAGTTAGGGTCAGTTTGGGTCAGTTTGGGTCAGTTAGGGTCAGTTTGGGTCAGTTTGGGTCAGTTAGGGTCAGTTTGGGTCAGTTTGGATCAGTTTGGGTCAGTTTGGGTATTTTGGGAGGAAAACACAATTCTCAAAGTCCTTGAATGAAGCTCTATAAATACATACATGCAGATGGAAAGATGGCGAGACACAATCATTCACAATCCAAACAAACAAATGCACACGCAGAAACTCCACTGCGGCAGTAAACAAGGATTTTCCTGTATAAATAAGGACATTAGTGGTTTATAAATCTGTTATTGTAGCCAGCAGGAGTTGTTTGGGTCAGACGTCCAGGCCAAACTCTGCTGACCTGAAAACTCGTCACTTCTAATTAAACAAAGTTCTGTGATGAGTAGTTCAGGGATAAAGAGTCTTGTGGGATTTTTTTCCTCATGTGAACAAAAAGCATTTTCAGCTCTTGGGCTGCTTCATTTGGTACCACTTCTGTTCAAATCTGTCACTTGGACATTTCATCCATAAAGCACCCCTGTTGAAAACACTTCTGAAAACAACTCAGAACCGGTTCTTCAACTGAGCTTCAAACACAGATTTAAAACAGAGCTGCTGTTTTATGACAGATGAGTCTTATATAATATTTCTGCTTCAAGCAAAGTAAACTGAATTTATTCTGTATGTTTCAGTGGATCCTGGGGTTTGTTTCAGCCCATTTCTGGCTCAGAGGTTCAGTTTAAGATGAAGTCGTTTACAGAAAGACATGACATCACAGCAGAGGAACCAGAGGAAGACTTGCCAGAGCTGTGATAATTCATTTCCAGTGAAGGAATCTGTAGTGTTGTGTAATTTCTTTGATGCATTCCACTGAAATGACATCCTCTGTTTAGTTTGTGAGGCCTCGTACAAATGCATCTGAGCTCCGTGTTGCTGAGAAGGTGAGTGTTTTTATTTCATAATATCGGGGGGAAAAAAATCTACCGCGAAGTTCAGCACCCACAATTACATCATCAGTTAAATTTCTGCATGCTTGAGGAGATGTTTTACACGTCCCTGCTCTTTAAAGAACCACTGTTACATTTAAAGGTTCATAGCTTAGTCTTGGAGGTTTCCCAGAACATGTTTGGATGTTTCATTGTCAAGTAAATCCTCTATTTTCCATCCTGTGCGCTGCTTCTTCTCATCTGTCCTGAAAGCTCACTTTTACGTCCTGTCTCTTTAAGGCCTCCCTCCTGAAAGGCCCGCTCTGCTCTGATTGGTCAGCTGGCCTGACGAGGTAGCGTTGGTTATTTCCTGTTAGGCGGATCCATAACGCTGGACCGGCTTAGTTTTTCCTCTTAGGTTTGTCTAATGCAGGTCAGAAAGTTTCACAAACAACAGACCTTCAGCTAATTCTCAGTTATGTTTCCATGGTAACAGTGACAACAGCTCGCTGGTGGTTGGTGCTTTGTGGATAATGTTGTGACGTGTCGTGACTTCTTGGAATCAGACTGTGTTCACACAACAGCTTTTATTGCCAACTTTCATTCTTTGAGCTTTAAAAAATCTGAAAAAAAACTTTTTGAGGAAGACGGTGGCGACGTGTCGGACATCCACCTCGCTGCCTCTAAACCATCGTTCTGCTGACGAGGCCGAACGCGTCGGCTCATTGTCCTGCAGGAAAACTCATCTTCTCAGCAGTCGCAGTCCTCTGACAGACGGCATCAGGCTGCCCTCTGGCACCTCTCCATACTTCACTGCTTTCATGTTACGCTGCCCTCAGATCATCTCCATGTTCACTGTGTGACTTCTCGCAGCACCTGGCTGCACCTGTCCTGAATCAGGGCAGTCACTGTGGGGGTGGTGCAGCATTTTACATCTATTCAGTAAAAATGACGGTTCACTTTGACATTAGAGAGTCTTTTTCTGTAAATTCTTGTCAAAAAAACACAACAACCAAAAATCATGGATTGACCATGATTCAATGCTGGAAAGCAACAAAACCTCCAAGATGGGTGATGAGGTTTAATCAGCACTGTGTTAGGTCTCTGATGTGTCTGATCGATAATCAGGTCTCTGATGTGTCTGATCGATAATCAGGTCTCTGATGTGTCTGATCGATAATCAGGTCTCTGATGTGTCTGATCGATAATCAGGTCTCTGATGTGTCTGATCGATAATCAGGTCTCTGATGTGTCTGTAACTGTAATAGTGCAGCAATCGATCACTCTTGTGTGTCAGAGAACATTTGTACAAGCAAAACATTTCTGCACTTCCCCTTTTTGAGCTTCCTGTTGGGCGTCACTGTTGACAGGTGTCCGTGGCTCATTTACATGTTCTGTGACACACGGGAGCTACTAGAACCGCCTCCTCTGTGTCTGTATGTGTGACTGGGGTGCAGTCAGCAGGTAGGACAGGCGGTGAACCCACTGACAGATGGAGCTAACAGGCTAATCTGACCTTGCGACACACAAACACAAAGACATATGCTCTCTCTAGGTCTGCTTTTTAACTCCAGCTCTCTCGGACCAGCCTGAATGACTCATCTGGGCTTTGCCGGTGGGAGCTCTGCCGGGGTCGACCTCTTGTTGAAGCCGGGAGCAAAATGTCAGCGCTTTGATGTAAAAGCACAACGGCTGCTGTGTGTGTGCTCGTACACATTCTCTACATGCCACAAAGGATGCCACAGTTACATACATGAAACGTGTTAAAGCAACCGCCACCAAACCTCCACCGCCGCTGCCCCACGCACACCTGCAGCAGCTCTTTAGGACAGGAAGCGCTGATTCATGAAAGGAAGCTTTGAAATGTGTGGCTTTGATATGCTCAGGCAAGTTTGTCGAGGTTTAGTCGATGATTTTAGAGGAACTGTAGGTTATTTTCAGACATTGACAACTTGGCAAGCTGGTAAACGGATCCCAGCGACAGTCGTCCTCACATGCATTCATCTCCTCCATCAAAGAAGAGGCAAAGTTCACAACAGTCCCCTAACCCCAATACCTGGAAAACGAAAAACAGTAATAATAAAGAATAAATCATTTTGTGAGATAAGACGTTGCTTTTAAATTGTGGTTGAAAAGAAAAATAATAATAATAAAAAAAAAACATTTTGAAAAATATTTCTGTTGAACCACGATTCAGAGGCAACATCATGATGTTCATCCATCCATCCATCATCTCTACACCTTCATCCTCACTAGGGTCATGGGGGGATGGAGTCTATCCCAGCTGACTCAGGGTGAAGGCAGGTTCACCTGGACAGGTAACCAGTCTATCACAGGGCTACACGTAGAGACAGACAACCAAGCACACTCACATTCACACCTACGGACAATTTACAATCACCAATTAACCTCAGCATGTTTCTGGACTGTGGGAGGAAGCCGGAGAACCCGGAGAGAACCCACGCTGCACGGGGAGAACATGGAGACTCCACGCAGGAAGATCCCAGGTGTCCTCACCGGGACGCCAACCAGCGACCTTCTAGCTGTGAGGCAACAGTGCTAACCACTGAGCCACCTGCAGCCCATGATGTTCATTAAATGCTTATTTATTATTACTTGTGTCCGTTTCAGCTCATTCCAGTGACTGAAGCTGTTGTTTCCTTCTTCAGTGGGACGCTATGAACACATCAGAGGACGGCTGGAGATTTCTTTGGGGTTTTTTGTCAAAAATGTTCTGCAAATGTTTGAAAAAATGTCACTGATGTTTCCTGTTTCCTTTCGGTTCCCAGAAGATTTTTCTTAAAAGGTAAAGATGTCCAGCTTGTGTTACCACATCACCGTACAGGAGCGCCTTGTAGAGACTTCATCTAGGGTTTGTTTTGAATGCTAATTTAAGAACATAAATTCTTTGGTTCCACCGTGCAACGCAGGAACAAAAGCATCAGAACACAAGAAGTGAAGGTGTGGACAGATCTTTATTAAGAGGTGATGAACCTGCATTGGAACCATTTGGACCATGGATCAGAAGTATGTCTGATGGAGAACACCATGCCCACAGTCAAGCACCGAGGAGGTTCATTCTGCTGCTTTGCTGCTGCCGCTGATTCTGTGATACCAGACACTGTCGAAGAAAAAGAAAACTGATGCCTCAGTGGAAATTGTTGGACTAAGAGTTTGTTTTTGAAATGAGAACGGACGCCAAAGAGGTGAAGGGATGCTGGACAACATGTTGACCTCAGTGGTGAGGAGATTAGCTCCTGTGCTTCTTCTGAGAAACCAGATGTGTGTTGTTAAGCTTCTGTGACTCACGTCGCTAAAAGTTCACGTCGCTAAACGACTTCAGTGGAGCAGTTTTATCTCAATCTGATAGTTTGAGGGAACACAAACTACGAGCTCTCACTGAAGCCGTTGGTGATTCGTCTGGGCGTCTGGATCTAAGTGACGAGCTGGACCCGACTAAAGAGAGCAGACTGGAGAGATTGAACCAACGAGAGCTGAAATGTGACTTTGTTGTACCAGACAAGGGGTTCTTTTACCTCTGTGGGCAGGGACCACTTCCTCTCCCCCCTCCACCTCCATTTCTTTTTTAGGGCCTTTATATCTGTCCTCTCCCTTTCCCTTTACTTCTCTATGCCATCTTTCTCTCACTCGCCCTCTTTCGCTTTCTGTCACATCTCGCCCGTGCTGACTCCTCTTTTCTGGGATTCTGGCGTAGGAACTGAGAGTGTGTGTGTTTCATCCACAGGTCCTCCATGTGTGCGTTAGCCAGACGTCCTGCGGTCGCTGCAACTTCAAAGCTGAAACCAGAGTCTCTCCACAGTCTGCAGCTTCCCTATAAATCACACTAACCATAGTGCAGCCGAACACACATAGACGTGTACACAGCCACAACACAGGAACGAGATGGAGGTGGCTGTGGAAGAGGAATTAAAATAACTGCATAACACTGACAGGTAGACATGGAACGAGGGGGATATAGGCTCAGTGTGACAATGCAAAGATGAAGGTCAGATTGACTGCAATGAAATAAAGAGGAACTTCTGGGTTAGGGTTCTGATGCCTTTGAAAGAGTCGAGTAAGAGAAGAAAGAAGCCAGTCTTTCATTGGATTTGCCGTAGAATAAACAGGGTGTTGCCAGCCAAGCCCTAAGTGGATTTATTTTTATAACTAGATTCTCTCTCCTCCTATACTGTATATGCGCTCCAATCGAATTATTTCCCTCGTGTACAGTCACCAAAGCCTGAATCACTGTCTGCAGCGGAGGAGAGACACAAAGCAGAGCGCCGAGGTCCTGTGGTGTTTTTTTGCAGCTGCTGAACAGACGGCGGCGGCGGCGATAAGTTTCATGATGTCAGACGGCGTACACCTGATATGAATCTGATTGGTAGACACTGACTGCTCAGCTGTGAGCGAACCAATGAGCTACAAGCACAACGTGGGGGCCTGAACTAAGCTCATGCCTCGGGTTTGGCACACGTCAGCTGTTTAGTTACGGCCAGCATTCATTTATATACACACACACACACACAAGCATCTAGGCAGCCGGCCGACATCACCAACAGCATCTTTATTGTTCAGATTTGGCTCAATATTTTGTCTGTTATTTAAATTACAACTTGACCTGGATTTTTTTTGGCCAAACCTGCGCAAACGTCTGACAGATCTCCAGCTGTTACTGTGGCGCGAACATGGAGTTTGTAGAGCTGATTGTCTCTAATGTGGAGTTTTAGGGGCTAATTTTCTTCACACAATGCCTGAGAACCGCAGGAGTCAGCACAGCGGCACAATGGGTGGTAGATCCACATCCTCCCTTCAGCCATTAAAACAAATCGCCCTTTATCCAAGAATGTGAGAGAGAGAGTTGGTGTACTGGGGCGACTGCTTACCTGCTTCTAACATGATGATGTGAGTGCACACGCTGCACATAAGTCTGATAAATGAGGACATCATCACTATGCTTTGGTCCTTATTTTTACACGTGGCTTCAAATGACTGTACGTAACGGGGTGTCTCCTGACTTTGCTGTTCCATTTCACCTCTATGGACTTTTCAGCATTTTTCAACTCGTCGCTTTGGTTGTGCAGCCTGCAGCTTGACTACTGCACTGCTCTACCATTGCTGCGGTGTGCTGCCAACCGGGCATCAAATGTCAGAGTTAGCAACTAGCTGGAGCATTAAAATGCTTCTCAGAAGGACAGTATTATATTTACAGGTTGTTTCTGCTTCCATTTAAAACTTGCCAATGTAAGCTTAAATATTGCCAAACATACTTAAAATAACCAAAAACTAAATTCAACCCTCTCTGGTCAAGGATTTAAGCCGTGAAAAACCCATCTGTGTGTGCCAAAGTTACAGATTTAGAAGGTTTCTCCATTAAAGTGGCTTAGATTAGATGAAGTCACCCAGAATCAAGGCTTTGGGCTCTCATTCTGGACCACAGCCGTAAAGCCTTATCAAAGAGAACATGAGAAGAAAGTGACGAGCTGTGAGCTGTTGCGTCAGGACAACCCGAACTCAAACCCTCTGTCCAAACAGGACCGGTGGCAGAAGCAGTTGAACTGTTGCCCCATGAAGCTTCCTGATCTGCACCGTCGGACTTCTCTGTTTTCCAAACTGAAATGACACTTGCATGGCTGCCGTTTTCAGCGTGACGATGAAGTCGCGCATGCTGTTGAGGAGAATCTGGAAGCTCAAGTTGCGACCTTCTGCTGTGACGGGACAGAAGAGCTGAACATGGATGGACCAAGTGCACTAAGTTAAAGAAGACTGTGTTGGAAACAGATCAAGAACAATCTTCCTCCCGTGACGTTTTCTGGTGAGGCCGGAAACTTCTCAAGTACCTTCATAACTACAAGGACACACAAGGGTATGTGTGGCGTAAATCCATCATTTCATCATCCACCCAAGTCCGTGAGCGTCACAGATGTTTGTGTGCAGACCACAGTTTGAGACTGTCGGCACTGGACGTGCACCAGAAGAACAAATGTTGCTTTAAAGAAATGCTTGTTGTGAGGAGAGACTGTACAAAGAGACTTCCATCATTCACACCTTTATAGCTCATCATCATGAGGGCAGTTTTAGCTGAAGTAGTTGTTTTTGGGATTTGACTTGTCCATGGCCCAGCACTGAGGGACGAAGACACAAACACTTCTACACAGTGGCAAGTGGTAACATCGGATTACCTAGAAACCAACTCCCAAAACCCTAACCCTAACCCTAACCCACATTGATGCGGAAAACATCACTTTACGAGTTGACAGGATTGGTTTCTTGTGTTTGTTATGTATAAAACCCTGGAGTCCGAATCTGCGTTCTAAGACTGTCATAAATAGCCTGAAGCCTCGAAGCAGAAGGGCTCAGTCATGGACTTTACTGCTTGTTTTACTCATGATATGTACTCAAGTATTTGAAAGCAAGGAAAAAACTTGATTTCTGAAAAACGTCAACACAAGAAAAAAAGAAAAAAGAACTCTATATCATATTTTGCTATCACTGGGCTTGCTGAGTGTGTTTAATAACCCAACAAGGCCACCTGGGGAGTCTCACCCCAGGAACTACTGTATCATACCTGGACTGCAACCTTGGTCATACACATCACAGGTCGATGATTATTAACAGTGTTCCAGGAGTGCCACAATGTACCAACACAGTAACCCATGACTGGTGTGACATATTGCGTCCCAGTGCTTTTACCAGTGCAGCCCATAAAGAAAACCACACCAGAGTGCCTAACCTCCACCAGCAACCAGCAGCCAGCTCCACAACAGGGGATAATAAGAGTTACTGCTCCGATACAGATGCAAGAATAATTAGCAAAAACCAGTTGGCTTAATCAAAAAAACAAACAAAAAAGGCTAACAAGGAAATGCTACCCTACCCCCTAACCCTACCCCTAGCCATCTGCCTAACCCTACCCCTAACCCCTAACCCTACCCCCTAACCCTACCCCTAGCCATCTGCCTAACNCTAGCCATCTGCCTAACCCTACCCCTAACCCCTAACCCTACCCCCTAACCCTACCCCTAGCCATCTGCCTAACCCTACCCCTAACCCCTAACCCTGGGCTGAGGGTGGGGATGTAATATATTTTTGCCAGTAAAGGCCAATGTCATTTTGATGTGAGCTTGCTTTGTTGAAACCAACCGCTGCTACACCTGAATGTAGTTGCTAAAAACCCCAACAAACTCAACCATGTCTATTTAAATGAACAGTGTGTCTACACATGTACACAAAACACAGTAAAGTAGATCTGGAAAAAATAAGAATCATGAGATCATGTTCTCAGCACCCTGTTTGACTTTGACTTCTTCAGGGTTCTGACTCGACTCGGTTAATAACAGGTTTAAAACAGGCTTAAAAACAGTTCAGTTGCTTCCTTAAGCGAGGGCGTTAAAGCATCTCAGGATCTTGTTCATGAGTGATGGGAAAATGGAACGCCAGGTGGACAGACGGCTCGGTGTGGCGTCAGCAGTGATGTGGGCGCTGTACCGGACCGTCGTGGTGAAGATAGATTCACCAGTCCATCTACGCCCCAACCCTCACCAAAAGAACAAGATCGCAGATACAAGCGGCTGAAATGAGTTTCCTCCACAGGGCGGCTGGACTCAACCTGAGAGATAGGGTGAGGAGCTCGGACACCCGGAGGGCCAGTTGAGGTGGTTTGGACATCTCCTCTGGGGAGGCTTCCTCAAGAGGTCTTCCAAACACGTCCACCTGGGAGGAGACCCCGGGGCAGACCCAGAACCTGCTGGAAGGATGATATCTCTCAGCTGGCCTGGGAACGCCTCGGGATCCCCCAGGAAGAGCTGGAAAGCGTCACCATGGAGACAGAAGTCTGGGACGACCTGTTCCGCCTGCTGCCTCCATAACCTGACCCAGAATAAGCGGAGGGAATAAAATGGATGGACGGACAGATGGATGGATGGATAACAGTTCACCTCAACTATCACACCCTTTTTGCTGCTGGCTAAAATCAGCTATACCTTAGCGTGGTGGTGCAGTAGCTTAACAGGCTTGAGGGGGATCGGCAGCATCCACAGTCGGCGGCGGCAGACAAACTTTTGGCATTGCAAACCTCAGCCAAACAGACGCTGACGTGGTGAGGCAAACAGGAGACTGGTCAACAAATGCACATGCGCATATGAAAGACCAAAAACTTTAAAACAGCCAACAGCCTTAAAATAAACCTGCCTACATCACCTACCTCAGAGCCACAGCGGAGCCATGTGGCAACAGATAACAAGGCAGCCATGATGTTACAGGTGCTTTAAATACCCCCAGTCAGGGGCTGGGAGGAGTCGACAAGCTACCAGGAAATACTGAGTTCACCTGAGCACAAATGTTCCTACGACACAAGGAACGTTCATCTCAACCTGCATGAACACATGCTGCAGAGAGAACAGCTACAGCTCCTGTATATATTACTGCTGCCACATCATGTGAACGCTGCAGGAAACATGTTCATGCAACAGAACAGAAAACAGTAAATACATGGCTGCATCGGATATTCCACATGACAGACGTCTGCAAACACAAACTGAAATGCACAGATAGCATCGGTCCGAGGAAACGGAAGATGACAGCATGAGATAAAGAGAAAGACAAGGGAAGGAAAACCAGAGCATGAGAGAGGAAAAAAGACAGAGAGAAAGAGAAATAAAAGCAGCGAGGGGAAGAGTGTGGAGTGTGTGAGGGCTACCACACCATGCCACTGAGCAGCATGTTTACATGGCAGAGCACCGCCAGCCCGACCACAGACATGGCGCTGCTCAGGGAGTGTGTTCCTGACACGCTGACCACATGCATGCCTGCGGTGCACACTTAATATGTTCCAAGTGAAACCTGTGATTTTAAGATGCAAACTTAGTTTTAATCAGATCAGCGGCTAATTTAGTTTCACAGACAGGTGAAATCTGAGCCGTCGTTGGGTCGCTCTGTTCTGACTCCTCTGACTCGTTTTGAAGTGAAATTCAGGTTTTTACAGTATTTAAGTACAATCTGGATCAAACACTGTTATAAACATAGTCTGCAGTTTTCCAGGTTGGATTCAACAAGTTCTATGAGCTGCACGAACCGTTCATGAAACGTCCTTTCAACTTGGAAAATGCATCATGAGAAGCTACTGTGAGATCTGATGATTAGTATAAACATCAGCTGTGGAGTCCACGCGAGGCCTCCTGCTCTGCTTCAGAGGATAAAGAAGACCTTCTCATGTCCTGACAGCAGAGTCGTACTTTGGCAGAAATAACGGAGGAATGGTTTGATGGGAAATTATATAATTAAAAAAAAATAAAAGAAAGACAGAAACGTGGTCCATGACTGAGGTGGAGGCAGTCCGGTGGAACGAGACCTGATCCAGTCTGGTCCTGGACAGTGAAGACCTCAAGAAGCTGCATGAGAGAGAATCAGAGATATAAACTTGTTAATATCAAATGTTCCCTCTGCTGTACAGAAAGGACAACCATCTGTAATGATGTTCACAGCGGCGCTGGTGAATTTCACTTCTATCTGAGAGAAGACGATAAACAGAACTCCCTCCGATGCCACTTCAGATGGATCTCATAAAACCTCTCCTCAATCCGTGCGACACTGCATGGTATCAATTGTGAGGCACGCCATATTATGCAATAACGAAAAAATGCGAGCTCAGACACGACAGATTCACGTCATCTGTTTGCTGCAGAGGGCAGCCCTGCCAACCTGCCGGTTCTGACTGTATGCACGGTGCTGTGGAAACGGACTCCAGCGCTTATTGTTGTGCCTCCTGAGTAAACAGAAAATAAGCATTTTACATTCTGTTGTATGTATTGAAACAAACACGAGCTTATCTAATACCAGCTGGGCCTATTGGAGAAAAGAATTCAGCCCCCAGGTTACTGAACCCAAAACCCTACCAAACCACATGCTAACTGGTTGCAGCTGGACCAGACACACCCAGGCCTGATTGCTACCAGCCCTGTCCAATCAAATCATCACTTCCATAGAACGTTTTCAGAAGCTGGCGACAAGGTCTCACAGCAGCAGCTCAGAATCTAAAGAGAGCGCAGCTGCAGCCGTGCAGTGACCCGAAGCGCCAGAGCAGGTCCGAGCTCTGATAAGAGTCCAAAAGGAATAAAAAAAACAACATTCTGGGGTTAGTCAAAGTCTGGTCCTGAAACCACACTGAGATGCTGCGACAGGATTTGAAAACAGTAGAACTCAGCAACCCCCAACTGTGGCTGCACTAAGCAGGTCTGCAAAGAAGATGGACCAGAATTAGTCCACAGCGATGTGAGAGGCTGATCTCCAGCTATCAGAAGAGCTGCTGCTGCTGAAGGTGGCACAAGTAGAGTCAAGTGAAGTGGATCATCTACAACTTCATCATGTATAACTTTATGTTTGTTCAGGTTGCTTTGGTTTTACACTAAATGCAGTTTCAAGGTCTAACAGTGTTTAGTATGAAATATGCAAAAAAGAAATAGAAGTTGTGAGGAGTACATCTTACAGCTCTTTGTTTGAACTGATGCTGCATCAGCCAGCGCCGCCGTCCACATCGTCACATGGTTGGACGGAGTTCTGGTAACTCGGTGGTAAATTCATGCCAGGATTTTGATCAAGTCCAAACCATCTGTTGCAGAATGTTTCTCTCGCTGCCATTTAACATGAAAAGACTGAAATAGTGATTTGAGCTGCTGCTATGAAAGCAAAGGTGCAGGACTCTTACATATACATGGGTTCCATTCAAGTTCCAGCCTATCAGCAGCAGGACACTGCAGGAGGTTAAACCAGAGGTCTGTGGCGACATTCCCACACTGGTTTGGTGCCTGAGCCGAAAAGGGAGCTTCAATCCCTAAATGTTTTTTCTTTAGATGTACGGAGGGAGAGGAGGAAGGAAAGCAGGAGAACTGGGTGAGAGGCAGAGGGAGCAAGAGCTGCAGGAAAGATGGTAGAAGGGGAGGAACGAAGACCCAAGCAGGGGGGCAAGGAAAGGTTATGAGAAGAATGAGAGAGAGAGAGACTTTCTGAAATGTGTGAGAATTAGAGGGGGAGAAATATAAAGTATAGCTGGCAGGAAAAGGGTGGGAGAGGAATGAGTGAAAGCAGATAGAGGGGTAGACAGGAAGGAAAAGGAGGGCTAGCTGGAGAGCGAGGTGCCAGCGAGGCAGAAGGAGAAAGAGGGAAGAATAAAGGAAGGAAGGGAGGGATCGAGGCAGACAGAGGTACAGTAGGTACAGTGGCCAGGGAGAAGGAGGACGGAGGAGGAGAGGTGGGGGATGGACTCAGCAGAAGGCAGGAGTTTGGGGGGTTCTTCACTTCAAGCTAATTGGTTCCTGATGTGAACCTGCGCTGAGCTCTCCAAATAAAAGGCCTTTCTGTCAGCTGTAATAGCTTTTCCATGGCCCGCTCTGGTGGGGGCTGCGCTAGCATCCCAGCACAGCTCAGGAGCTGCTGTGAATGAGAAGGCTGCGATAACACAAATAATACACCGTTACTTCTACAGCGCCTCTCCATTACAGGAGTTTACGACGAGCTTTACAGGCAGGCCAGAAAAAAGGAAGAACAGTCAGGAAGACCGGAGGGAAGCAGAAAGAACAAAAACTGGAGAAATAGAGTAAAAGATGCACAATGCAAAGACAGAGGATTTCAAAATGTACAGAGGCTGTACTTCCCCGACGCAGCGGTCGTGAGTTCGACTCCCGCTCACGACACATCGCTGCAGGTCCGCCCTTCTCTTCTCTCCCCCCTTTCCTGTCTCACTCTCTCACTGTCCTACACAATAAAGGCAAAAAGGCCAGAAAAGTAAGCTTAAAAAAAACATTAAGAAATGCCATATTACATTACAAAAAACACATATATACAGAAAATAGAGGGTAAAACCATCCAAACAGGCGTCAAGAAATAAGGAAATACGCAACAACAATAATATAAAATAAGTAAATAAGTCAATAAATAAAAAGGGTAAGAGGAATAAAACAGACACAAAAAAAACATGCGACATCACATAAAGGCACGTTGATAAAAACAGGAAGCTGACGGCATACTGAGCATTACAGGCAAACTAACACTATGTGGCTGCAGCTGGATGAGCATAAAGCTGCAACAATACAGAGTACAGTGAGTTTTACCCTGAAGCTACCACAGCTAGCAGACAGCCGATGTGTCTGTGAAAGGATCCGTCTCTGTCTTTATGCCTTCTGTTTAGCTTAGCTCACGTCTCCGGGCCCTAGCTGCATATTTAATGAAAGTTAATACCTGCTTTCCCCAAAATGCCCAACAGTTTTCCATCCTGGAAACCTGCTGATGCAGAACCAAGAAGAACGAGAGTTTGAAAGCAATTTACTGGGTGTGTGTTGGTATCTACCACTCACATGCACACAGCCCAGTGCACGAGCTGCTGCCACAGTGAGAGCCTCTACGAGCAGCAGACATCCTGACCTCCAGCCTCCATAACAAACAGCTGCCACAGAACGTGAGCGTCTGTGTGTCCTCGTGTGCATCGACATCGTCGCTTCACTGCCTCCTGTTGTGTTTGTGTATATGTGCATGTTTCTGAATATACAAGCTGTACACATGATGGATGGGGTTGGTTCTGTTCTTATAATATGCTGCACTGACAAAAACAAAACAAAGGTCCCATATTGTGTCCCCAAAAGTCTTAAAGTCCTCTCAGTGTGTCTGATTCTAACCACACTGATGGTTAATTTGACCGTGACCGTAGAACTCCTGGTTTTATTTGGGTTTAGGGTTCTAACTGGGCTGCGTCAGTGTCTGCAGTTTTAAATGCAGCTGTTGTCCACGCGGGCTGGTCAGCATCTAGCAGCCACGCAGCTAGAAGGTCTCCGGTTGGCGTCCCGGTGAGGACACCCGGGATCTTCCTGCGTGGAGTCTCCATGTTCTCCCCGTGCAGCGTGGGTTCTCTCCGGGTTCTCCGGCTTCCTCCCACAGTCCAGAAACATGCTGAGGTTAATTGGTGATTGTAAATTGTCCGTAGGTGTGAATGTGAGTGTGCTTGGTTGTCTGTCTCTAAGTGTAGTCCTGTGATAGACTGGTTACCTGTCCAGGTGAACCTGCCTTCACCCTGAGTCAGCTGGGATAGGCTCCGCCCCCCATGACCCTGGTGAGGATGAAGGTGTAGAGATGATGGATGGATGTGCTGCACGCCCCCTGCAGGAAGAAGACTCTGTGTCTGTGACTGACGTCATGGAGAAAAACTGCTGACCCGATGTAACGAAGCGTGAGGAACCAGGACTTACTATCACGTCTAACTTTCTCTCTAAGCAACGCTGCATCCACAAAATTAGGTTCCTATACATTTAAACTCTATTTTCAAATAAGTTTCTAATTGAACGTGATGTCGTTTTGACACACGTGTAATCTGTGACGTCTGACATGCGGGAAGACGGTGAAAGAGCACCGACGTCTGAGGTCCAGAAACAGACGAAACCGTCCAAACTTCAACCCAGAACACTGCAGCTGGTGTCCAGTTATATACAAAAGCCTTCAGTCTCAGTATTAAGTTTTGTTTCTGTCGTTTGTTTTTGTTTTTCTGGTTAAGTTTTGGCACAAAAATGACATTGGTTGAGAAACATATGGCACTTTGTGGGACACCTTTACATGTTAGAAACTTAGTTCAGATTAGGCACCAAAATGACTTGGTTAGGGTTTGAACATGTCATGGGTTGGGTCAGAACACCACCTGTCACCACACGTTTACAGCTGCTTCTCCATTTTCAAGGTTACCATGGTGACAATCCCAGCTAATATATGATTGGTTGGCTGAAAAGGAGCAACAGTGAAGCAGTAAAATAAAACTCTGGATGAAACACATTGAAACACAGAAAGTACTTCTGCCTCACACTAACAAAGCCGTGTGTCGTTCTGTGAGCGATCACTGGAAATGTTTGCTGAATTCACAGCACAGTTGTTTTTACCTCATGTGGTTGTTGGGTTTGTCAGACAACATGGGGGTTAACACGTCGTCTGAATCTGCTGCATCACAGTGTCTCATCCTCGTCTCATGATCTGACAACACAAACTGTAAAGATGTGAATCTGGCTGTATTCAGATACAGTACATGTGAGCCCAGGGAGCAGGAGAGAAGCACCCAGACGGAGGACTGACTGAAGCACAGCAGGCAGCAGGAAAACACATCAACCCACACGCTGCTCGTTTAGTGGTTTCAAATCAAGTCTTAAAGTTTCCACCATCTGCGAATGTCCCTCAGCTTTACAACGTCCACAGAGCTGCAGCAGTCAGTCACATTAGAGCGACGTAAACGTCTGCATCGTCTCACACCTTCTTTTTTTACTCCTCCAAGTTATTCAGACATACAAAACACACACAGACACAAAATGATGTTCATCCTATTGGGCTGTCTCAGGCCTTTATGACCGCCATGTGGATGCTGTCCCAC
>NW_007578517.1:133091-149885 GCF_000690725.1 Stegastes partitus | reverse complement strand
TATATATATATAAATAAACATATCCATACACATTTAACTTGAGCTGCAAGATGAAAACTCTGACCTGAACATGGGAGTGTTAACTGCTCTGTTTTTGTCTTTTAAGATCCAAACCTGGTCTTTAAACTGAGTTCTAGTTAACTGGACATTAGACTTTATTCGCTGTTTTACGGCGACAGCCGGGCGGTGACGACACCACTCTGCGGTTTGGGATCCAGTAACTGCAGGGGGAGGCTGTAAACGAGTACACAAGAGTCCATTACAAAAGAAACACTTCATCAGCGACACATGGTCAACGGAGGGACGCCATGAGCGTGTATCACCAGCTGAGGCAGAGGAAGTCACCATGGCTGCTCTGTCATCTCCAGCTCATCGCTCTCTTCTGTTCCGACAACAACGGAGACGAGGACGGCGACAGGGACTGTCATCATCATGTGTATGTCGACCGTCGGATAATATCGTCACAGTGGCATATCCCAGTCAAAGCAGACAAGCGAGTAGTTTAGAGAAGCAGGAGTGAATGCTAAATGTGTTTATTTAACATAATATATATCCCCATAAAGCCCCAGTCCTCCCTGTCAGCGGCTGTAAATCATCCATTTTGTTGCTTGGTACCAGAATGATGAAGAACAATAAACTGCTGCATTGCTCAATAAATGCAATTAAGCATGAAGTCATAAATGACATTAGCGATGATAGCAGTGTGTTCTTCTGCACTTCCTGCTGCTGCTTTTTCATATCCCAGCTTCTTGTATCTCTATCAGTAATATCTGATAGTCACCTGTTTTTCTAGCTCCTACCTAAGAATAGTTTATTCTGTGATGTCATCCAGCTCTGTGCCCCGGGGCTGTTGATGTTGCCCCTTACCCCTCTACTTTTCTTCCATTTCCTCTGTTTTACCCAAACTAACCTCTTTGCTCTCTTTCAGTCTGGCTCCACTGTGCTGAAACTCTACTCTCCTTTGAATCCCTCTGTTCTCCTGCTGCCATGTGTCTGTGCTCCTTCACTCCTTCTTTCTGTCTGACTGAATTCTCTCATTGTCTGACTTTTCCCTCCACACCGACATGGGCTGAATGCATCATTCTTACCCACCTCTCAGCGCTTAAAAGTCTGAAATAACTTTTGAATTGTGAGTAGTGCGGTTCTTGCATAAGGACTGGACCTTTGTCTTAAACACACAAGTTCTAAATGTCAAGCGTCCCTTATCTGCACAGCTAAATGTCACCCTGGGAGGGACCGGGCTGTGCTTCTGAAGACCAGCCCGACCATATAGCAAAGTTTAATCACACCAGAGTGTGGCAAATATAGTGGTGTTAGGCTTAGGGTTGAGAAATTAGAGAAAAGTTTTGCAAAACTAATGAGCATGTCTCCAAGCGCTGAGCTACAGCACCGTGAGGATACACGGTTTATGCTCGATTGCGTTCTTGCTCTTCAGAGATGGAGGAAGTATTGCTGTCCTTCACTTAAGTGAAACTACTGATGCCTTTGAGTCAGGCTTTGAAAACATTACCTAAGTAAGAGTATTTCATTTGGTCGCACCTCCCACCTGGTCACAGGAAAAACACATCACCTGTTGAACGTCTGCTGGTCGAGGCGCTACGACTTGCCAACGTCTCCCACAAACGCCCCACGGCAGCTGTGGTAGCTGCTGCTGGTATCTGTGGTGTGTTCACACGCAGGTTTTACCAAAACTCACTTTAAAAAGAGCAAACTAGGGCATTCTAATGTCAGAGTTTTCCAAAATGAAACCCAGAGATTTTAATTTTTTTTTACATGCACCCTTTTCTCAGAGCAGAAGATGTGTGTGCTCCATCTTCACCAGTAGACCTCGTTTTTAAGCGTAAATCGCGCCGTACACCAAAGCTACAAGAGCACTGCCTCCCACCACTGTGGTCAACACAACAGCATCCTGCGTCAGCGACACCAACACAGCTTCATGATCATCATGCACTCGCACTGATGCGACCGCTTTGAATTTGAACTCACACATTCTCAATAAAAGGTCACACATGCAACCGTTGTGGTCGTAGTCTGGAGCCCTGCATGGTAGCACTAAATGCAGGTACAGCTGATGGTTCTGAAACTAGAGTAAATTATCTTTGATTTGCGGAGCCATTAGGCTTCTGGGAAACTAGAATGCCTTTTGTTCTTAGATGTTGAGGTACTTTACATGATAAAGGAAAACTTGACCAGTTGGTGCTGCTGGATGAAGATTTACAGAATCACAAACGGCATTAAGGTTCATCCCCTGGGCACCATGATTCTTCAACATCTGAACTGCTGCCAAACCCTCTGGAATAAGGAGGTCAGCAGGCCGACACTGCCTTCACACCGGCTAGTCATGTTGATATAAGATGAATAAACTTCTTTATTCAGTTTCTTGCACTTCTTTCTGCAACATGTCAAAGATCAGGCGACATATTTACATGCTCTCTATGTGCTTGAACTTTGTTTTACTGATTGACTACATGTGTCTCCATATGGATGAACCCACAGCGGGTATCAGGCTGGGACGTCCTAAACCCACTGGGCCCAATGGCAGACGATACCATCCTCTGGCTCTGACTTAACATATCTTTAACCTGACCAAAGATATCTTTAAATTGCCTTCAGCCCACTCTCATGTAAGCAGAGTGCAGACAGGCTGTGCTGGCTGTAGCATCTAAACGCCACTTATCCTCCACCACCAGGTTTACTAGCAGATAAACCAGAACAGTCCGCTGCTCTCTGACCGAGCGCATCTTGAAAACATCCTTGTGTAATAATGCAACCCAGCAGAAAGCAGACATTGTGTGGCGTTGGCCTGGTCTCTGCTGCACATGGTGTCTGTTTCTAGTCTCCCCCTGTCTGACTGCAGGACCTCGGCCCGTCTGACTGCAGGACCTCGGCCCGTCTGACTCCTCCTCAAACTGCTTCATGTACATCCAACTGCTGTATGTTTGACAGATCATCAGCATTATGATCTCAGGAAGTTCCCTAAACCCAAACTACAAACACATTGGAGCTTTCTTCCATTCATTTTCTCTAAATTACTAGATGGTGAAGTTACACAAAAAAATACCAATTTCAGGACAGTTGAGCAGATTAAAAAAAACAAAAAACAGAAAACTAAAAGAGCATAAATCATCCAGTACAGAACCGGGAAATGAGGGTTCTTCACAGTGATCGTGCTTCTGGGCACTCGGAGGGAGAACCTATATGAGACGTTTGTAAGCCCTGCTCTTCCCTTCATTCCTACAATTAGGTTGGTTTGTTTACTACAAACACCTCAGTAAACGCTACCAGATGCTGCACAAGCCTGTGGGTGTGACACGCTGCACACAGTTCTTGTGGATCCGTGTGTGTTAAATTTCTTGTTGAGATGACCATTTGTTTTCATCACGGAGTCGTTTTAATGACGAGATAATTCACACCAGATCCGAGCCATCCTTGCAAAAATGATGAAGAGGCACAAAACCTTCCAAAGCAGTGCTGGGGGCCTCACACAGAGTTCACTAACAACCATGTGACCATTAAAGTCCTGCATTTTCATCCTATGTGAGCAGACGTAAGGTCAACACAGCAGCCCTCCACACGCTGCTGCTACAGCATCCAGACAGGACTGGAGGTTGTTTCATAGCTCAGAGGGATGTTTTTGATGGAGCCGGAGTCTTGAGCGTATAGAACAGGATGCATTTGCCTGCAGCTCTGTATACCGGAGCCCCTGCACAGGCCACCTCGGAGCCGGTCCCTCATACAGTAGGTGGGATTCTCCCTTTGCTCGACCAGTAGATGTTTGCTTTCCATTGTGGGACACCATGGTTTAAATTTGGTCTGTCAGACGTATGCCAAATAGAGGAGCTTCTGTCACAACAAGAGCAAAGATGTAGCCATGCGGTTCTGCGAGCGTTTCGATGAATCCCTCAAAGCAAACGGATCCCCCATCACTGGGCTCTTTGTGGTTCCTTTCCTTCCTCGCCCACCCTCGATACATCACATAGCTTTCTATTTCTAGATCATGAAAAGCAGTCTGATGGTGCATTTTGTTTGTATTTCTTTTTGTGTTCTTTATTTTCTGGACCAAGCCACCGGAGATGTGATGTCAGAGAACCAACAGCTCCAGCAGCAGAGAAACTCAACATGAAACAGTGTCTCATGGTGAGTTCTGTGGTCGGTTCATGGATGTGAGAGGCTTTTAGATTCCAATAAAGTTGGGAAAAAGTCTTTTGAGATGGTTAGATGAGGTAACTATGATGCTTTAATCCCTGTCATGACTTTTCCAGGAGCTCTGAACACCAACTACTCGTAGATTGCTCATATTCATGCCCATACATCTGTCTCATAGCTTTTCTCTCTCCACCTAATGTCCTTCAGCAGCCTCAGTGATACTAAATAGCCCAATATACTACTATACAGCCCAAAGCTCAACCGTAACTCGGCGCTTCAAGACGCATTCTGGAGAAAATCACATTGTTTTTTAAAATGTTTTTATTTTATTTAGTGATGCAAACAAACAATGACCAGAGGGACAGTGTGCAAACAGCTACATACGTAAGGAGACCAAAACCAAAACCAAAACAAAAGTAAGAACTAAAACAAACCAAGACAACAAAGAATCAGTCAAAACCAGAGAAACTTATTTAACTTTGGTATTTGAAGTTTGAACATCACATTGTTGACCTTGTTAACGTGTCCGCTCTGAACCTGCTGACAGCCTCCACAACACAGACGTTAACTTACAGGGTTTACACATAACAAACCGAAGGAACCCAACAATGTCTTGTCCAGATGAGCTGGTGTGCTCAAGGTGCAGCCATGGGGAATCGGTCTGTGAAACAGAGCGAGGTGGAGACTTCATAGCACATTCTACATGAAGCTACGGTGGTATCGAAGCTATTTTAAGGCATCCTTATGGAAAAACTAAACGTCTGACTATCTGAGTTTGATGCACAAAGATGAGTTTGAAGGGGTTCAGTCAATGACTGGAGAGGGACTTTAACCTGGCAGAAACCTGACCATGTGCCAGGAAAACCAATGGCATTAGAAACACATGACTGCTATGTAGAGATCCACACCTCTATAATCCATCATGAACAGAGCTGTACCTGAAGTAGATGTCGCTGGATTTGGACTTGGAGTTGCTTTGATTTGTACATAGATGGTGCCCAGTTACATCATCCATCCATCATCTCTACACCTTCATCCTCACCAGGGTCATGGGGGGCGGAGCCTATCCCAGCTGACTCAGGGTGAAGGCAGGTTCACCTGGACAGGTAACCAGTCTATCACAGGGCTACACTTAGAGACAGACAACCAAGCACACTCACATTCACACCTACGGACAATTTACAATCACCAATTAACCTCAGCATGTTTCTGGACTGTGGGAGGAAGCCGGAGAACCCGGTGAACCTCTGTGGCTCGGTGTGGATGTGGGTTCATCTTCCTGGGGAGAGATCTTAGGACTGAGCTGTAAGCAGGTGAGAGGTGATGCCTCAGACCTCCACCTCTGCTGAGGGATGCTCTTTCCAGCTGGACATAGATGGCCTCTTTCACCTCTCTCTGAAACCATCTGTCCTCCCTGCAGGTCAAAATCAGATGAAGATGAACCCACATCCACACCGAGCCACAGAGACCCTAACGAACCCCACTGTGGCAGGGGGAGCACTAACGACCCACATGATGAGGGGGAGGAGCAACAAACCCCCAATTAAAACCCAAACTCAGGTGTTAACGTCTCCTTCAGGATATCAGGATGTGGAACTCCCAGCTAGTCAGTCAGAGCTGATGGAGCCTCCTGGATGAAGGTGGAACAGCTTCAACAAACTTTTTGTTTTGTTTGTTTTTTTATGTCTATATTTCTTTTAGATTGCATATTGTTGTTTTTACAAAGTTTTTAGATTCTTGTTTTTTGCACTTGTTGCGTTGTACTCGTTACAATAACAATAAAACGAATCTGAATCTGAATCTGAATCGTTAGAAAGCTCTTTCAGGCGATTGCAAATGGTCTTTTTTCCACTTAGTTTGGCCACTTGTTGGGTTTTTCTTGACCTGCCTAACATTCAAAGGTGACTGTGCAGGAGGGACCAGAGATGTGACTTTCAGAATCAGGAATGCCAACGACCACGGCATCACGATGTTGTGAGTAGGTGGAAATAAAACCACAAGGAACTGCTGGGCCTCTGTCATGCACACTCAGAAAATGCAGAAATCTTACCACACAGAGGATTAGAGATTCAAACTAAGGTAATATTTTCCAAAAAATTCGTTTTGATCACCAAGATCTTCTTTGGGTGTTTGATGTTTACTTTCTGTGTGGGATGGTTGGAGCTCTGATTGGTTTCTTGGTCACCTGTAGCAGGTTGTCGTTGCTCTAAGTCTGACCAGCAGAAATCAGCAAATCCTCACAAGTTAGAAGATGTACCATGTTTTATTCGACAATGATCCTACAGAACAATTAATAAATTAATCATTTAATCAATGATTTGTTGCCTTTTCTGGCCCTCAGTGGTCTGATCCCTTCGCTGTGCACAAGGCTCCAGTCTCCCTGTGGAGGTAATGAACCAACATTACTGTGCTTCACTTGGAAATTAAACGTATTGCATTAAACCTAAATGACACATTCAGTTTGTTGACACAAACCAGAAAACGCTGTATTCTTCAGCGTTTCGTGGCTTTAACGCTCCGTCTCATTCCACAGCCTCAACGGTTGGTTTACGACAAACACCTCGCTAAGTGTTCGCAGATGGTGCAGAGCTGGCAGACAGGACTGTCCTCACCCAAATTCCTCTCAGAACCTGAGAAACTTCACATGAGAGGGTTTTTCTTTAACTTCACTTGGACAGCAGCAGCAGCAGCAGACTTGGAGGAAATACTTCCAACATATGATGCAGAGGGTTAATTTGTCAGGAATACAGTATGTCTATAGAGAGCCTCTGTCTCCCTGCTTCACTCCACCCCTCCGTCTTTCTCTTTTTCTTTCTTTCTCTCCCTTCCTGTCTCTCTCTTAACAAGTTACTGAAACAAAAAAATGTGTTTCCAATTAGGCGCTGAGGGAGAAAGAACAACTCTCCACAACGAGCTCTTCAAGAAATCTCTTTGCTTGGAGGACTTTTGCATGCTATCTTTTCCCCTCCATAAGATGAGTGAAAAAAGTGTGTCAGCTGGTGGAAATAAAAGCACTTGTTGCCCATAAAGTGTCACCTGTCTTCACTGATAAGACACTCGAGGACAAACTGCACTTTTCATGCGTTAAGCTGTTTTTACGCACATTTTTTTTAAACCAGCAAAATGAACACATCTGATTAAAATGTAGCATCTTTGTGCAGTGTGTGTGTGTGTGTGTGTGTGTGTGTGTGTGTGCACGCTTGTGTGACGTCATGCGCAGACAAAGGTCCCGTCCTGTGCGGGGTGTGTGGCAGTCGGTCGGTCAGAGAGGAGCGAGAGCCGCGCCAGCGCAGAGAGGCACGGAGACGGAGCAGGACGCACCGAGGTTCTGCATCTGGGGGGAATTAAAGCAACTTTCTGATAAAAAACAACAACAACAAACAACAACAGACAGCGATCTGGTGGGAAAACAGTTGGCAGCGGTGTTGCTTTTCTGCACGGACACACAATGAAAGGGTTACCTGGCTGCAGGCTGGATTTGGAGTCTTCTGTTGCGCCGCTGCGACTTTGACACGAGAGTTGCGCAGAGCAGCACGGTCTCTATGAGTTGTCTCTTGGAGGAATTTCAGGCAGTCAAACTTGAGTTGGACATCCAGGGAACCAGTCAGGGAGTAAACTAAACCACCAAACCCACTGGAAAGCAAGACACTGTAAGTATTTCATTCCTTACGCTCCTATTGCGTGATTCTTATGAGCTCTTAGTGATCCATAGGAAAGTCTGTTTTCTTCTTGTGCATGCCTGATGTTGGTATCTTTACATAATCAAACTATACCTGCCACGTAGACGTGGCGAGCGAGAGAGCATTGGGTTCAGATCAAACGCTGTGATGGCATTAGCAGATGCTGGAGCTCCTGTGCGCACCGTTACTTCAGCGGCTTGTGCGCCTCCAGGGTGAGAACCGGGACGCGGCTGGAATGAACGACTTGTTGCGCCAGAACTGAGCTTTTTTATCCAACTCTGGGACTGGAACAGGACTTGTAGAAGGGAGTGAGCGGAAAAAAACACACACAAGCAGGCGTTGGGTCTGGGAGTTACAGAAGAGAAACCGTTGACATCTGTCTTGATTTTCCACGCTGATCTGCTTTGAGAGAATGTGTTTGGAATTTTCTCTTCGATTTCTTCATTGAACCTCCTCCCAGAGCGTTGTAAAAACAACCCATCCATCATCCAGCATCACTGATCCAAGAGGAAACGCTTGTGTTGTCAGTCTCAGTAATTGCTAAAACACGATGACCAGAGCAGCAACATGTTGATGGTCCTTCAGACATTTCTTGTGGTGTTGGCATCTTCCCAAAGTATACGCCTTGATGCTGTCGCCTACTGGCAGGACTCAATCCACTGTGCTGCGTTTTGGACTCAAGCCCTGAAATTCAGCATTTTCATGAACTTCTGGCTGCAGTCTGCTAAAGCTGTGACCCTGGAAAAGTTGTGTAACAAGATAAAGAGCTGTAGATGTGTGAATGTCAGACTTTCAGGCGAAGCTAACCGGCCTCACTTACACCGAGGACGGAGGAAAACGCCTCAGAGTCAGATCTGGTAGTGGTGCCTGAGATTCTCTCTTAGTTTCTTCAAACAGACATCAAAGAGAGATGATAAAGGAGCGACAAGAATTAGCATCATGTAAGCCAGGGGTGTCGACATCCGGTCCTGGAGGGCCACAATCCTGCATGTTTTAGATGTGTCCTTCTTCCAACACACCTGATTCAAATGATCAGGATCGTTATCAGACTTCTGCAGAGCTTGATGATGAGCTGATCATTTGAATCAGGTGTGTTGGAAGAAGGAAACATCTAAAACATGCAGGACTGTGGCCCTTGAGGACCGCAGTTCGACACCCCTGATCTAAGCGTCATGCATTCTAACAAACATGTTGTCAGCAGAGCTTCTCATCCCGCTCGCTGCACAAATGCTCTCTGCTGCTTGGTTTCGGTGTCTGATGTCTCACTGTGAGGTGTGCAGCCCCCAGGACAAATATTTGTCTGAAGTAAGCAGAAAAACAGACAAAGTGGCCGGATTAACTTAAAGTTTGCAAGTTTGGTGACGTTGCTGCGTTTGCTTTTCACCTAAATTTCCACAGAACACAACAAAGCTGCTTTCTGCGTCAAAGCCCTTCTTAAGCGATTGTACAGCTCCACCATATGCTCCCTACATGCTGCCTTTGGCCTTTTGATGTTGCCTAATTAACACTCATGTGGGCTCTCAAATGGTGTGAGTTTATCAGTGTATTCACCTGTTTGCCTCCCACCCACTGCCACAGACCTCAGGGGGTCTTTGATGCTATAGGAGGGACGCGTGAGGGCCGCTTACGCTCCTGCAAATAGATGAGGTCAGTCGCTTTTCAGCTGTTTTTTGTAAATCGGGGACATTTGATGACTGCTGGCTGCAGTAAAGTTACTTGTCCAGAGGTTGAAGCATGCAAGCTTGTGGAAAATTCCAATGTTGAGCCCCATTTTCATCAAATATAAGAAACCTTTCACCTGAGCCTCAGTGTGCTTCTTAATCGAATCGTTCTCATCACGCTTGTCAAAAACACATTCACACACGTGTGAGACAAGACACTGATATGTTCAGTGATGACGGTAATAATCTTGTCAGAATGACAGGATTTGACTTTGATGCTAACTTGGCTTTATTAAAATGCTTTTCTTTTTTAACCCTTCGCCTGGTAGCAGCTAAAACTCGCTGTGTTTTGTCTGCGACTATCTCAAATGCGTATTATGCAGCATTTTACGTATCCGGAGCTACAGCGGAGGCTCGTAGAGTGAGGACATCAGGGATAAGAGCGATGATAGGACAGAACAAGAACAAACTGTAAGTGAAAGTGCATACGAAGCAGGAGATAGCGGTGTCACCAGATTACACCGGAGCTTCTTTCTTGAACTAGTTTAGGTGCACAAGGACCTGTTTTTTAAAAAAACGTTGTTGTTGCTCCTCCAAACACTCATGTGTCTCAACACAACCTTGAGCCAGTGTAAAGCCGTGCTATGGCCACACAAGCACTTCTACTATGGGATGGGATAGTTGTAGGAGCTGTGTGGTTTCCACAGTAACCAGGGAAGCAGCACAGCCAGTCAGTGTCTCAGGTTCTCATAGATTTAAAGCTGTTCCCCAACCTGTGAGCGGCTGGAAGTGAAACAATATTCGAAGAAAGAAGAGTCTGATTTCTGACCATCTTCATTAAAGCAAATAAACACTCCCACTGAAAAGACTTAGTGTCTCCCCCGAAGACGACTGTTTTATGTTTCCCTGCATGAGCTCTGACATCCGTCAAAGAAGGGGTCCTTGAAACATCTGTGTTGTGATTACTGAAAGCACGATCTCTCCTCCCCCCGTCTACGGCCTGCATTCTTCCCATTCTTACGCCAAAAGTCCAGATTGCTTCCACATTCATGCAGGTAACAGAGTCGCTTCTTGTGAAGCTATCGTTGAAGAAATTAGGTTTCCTTTAAGGGGCACGAAGACACAGAAAAGCACGAACTCCACCTGTTCAAATAGCATCAAAATATATGCAAGACTCAGCAAACACTTGTACACTTGTGCTCCATGTGTACAGTTTATAAGTTTATAGAACTTCTCAGTAGAACATCTGTTGAACCTGCATCATTTCAGTGGAAACTATGAATAAAGTGCACAGTTGTTTCTGTCGTTTCCTCTGCCAGCTGAGGTGTGAGATGTGGTTAGACCACTTCTCTTTGCAGATCATGCTAAATTGATCACGCCGGCTGGATTAGAGAGCATGACGCTCCTTAACCTCAGTGCCGTCACACATTTGGTATCAGCAGAATCCATTTGATCGCTATCAGCACAGATAAGTGCAGTCAGCCTCAGTCACAAACACATTGATAACTTACATGAAAAAAGACGCCATCGACTCGAGCTGCTAGCGTCTCCCTGTGAGATAAAGTAGCTGTGGGTGGTCGGCAACAACCGCCGTGAGGTTTTCCTAAATTTTATTTTGTCACGGAGAGTTCAGATGCGACGGCCCACACTTGCAGAATTGTTTTATGATCTTAATGGTGGCAATAACTCACGATAAATTACTGTTGTCTGCTGTGGCTCTGGGAGCTCGAGGCACTGAAAAAAAGCAAGCGTACAGATAAAACAAGCAAACTGAGACCATATCTTCAGCAGTGAGGCAACATGTGCAGCATCAAGAAGAACCAAATACAGACACAGTGGACAAAAAATACAACCAAAGAATGAAACGCTGCAGACATCTGGAGTACAGTCTGAGTCATGGAGGCAGAATGTGTAAACAACACTTTAACATTGAGCTTATTTTCAAATTCGCTGACTTCAGTAACTTCATGAGTCACCAGATCAGCAGCAGGAGTCCCAGCTGTCCTCACACAGTGTCTTCTGAATACTATCTAGTTCTCCTGCAAAGGAAACTTCATGTATTTGGCAGCATGTCTGTGTTTGCATAGATTACTTCCATGATCTTTGCTTACGACTAATCAGCAGGCGTTCCATATACAAGCTGTGCACAAGGAGATATCATTTTAGCAACCGTCACCTTCTTGCTCATCTTTTTGAAATGAAGTTTTACTTTGGTCACCATAGGATGGCATGTTGGACCCTGTAGGAATCATCACATATCATTCCAGGTTGCTTCACTTCATTAATGATTAAAGGACATGCAGAGAAGTTGTTGATGAGCTGGCAGTCAGAAAGCCCATTTATCTCTGGATGCTCGGCGAGATCCACGTCTCACATCTGTGCAGTTTATTAAACACGTCCAGATGGCTCGAAGAAATGCAGACAGACGCTGGGAAAAAAAACAGAAAGATTATAAGAAAGAAATGCACGAGGGAAACAGGAAGTGAGAGGGCGAGCAGATGTACGCAGGTTTACAGCCATTCACAAATCTGTTTTAAGGTCTCTGTTGAGGGTCATGAGCTCTGCAGGCTGCTGCTCACAGCTATCAGTGTGTACATAGTGGGAGTTGACATTGCACTCCACTGCTGTAAATAGTGCTGACAGGTCCACAAACAGCACACCGGCTTTCCATTCTGAAGGACTGCATGAATGAAATGCATAATCTGGACTGTTGTAGTGCATCTAAAATGGACTAGCCAGTTCACAAAGGTGTCTTTGAAATGTTGGTGACGTATACAGAGTCTTGACTGCATTCCCAGAAACAGAACAATGAGACCAACTATGTCCTGTACCGGCTCGTCACCGCGTATTGAGAAGCAGATAAAGAACATCCAGAGGGTAAAAGAATATTGGTCACAGAGGCCAAAAGTTCCAATCAGAAGCTGGTCACACGGGCCACGAGCTGGGCGTCGCATTCAGAGCGACCTTAATGTTTACGGTGTCCAGAGCACATGCTGCAATGATGCAACATCGGAGGCTGATGCTGGCAGACAGTGAAGCTCATCAGCTGACGGCAAGTATGTGCAGCGGTTTTACTCTGCGAAACGTTTGAACCATAAATCCTGCACTCACCCATCATTTCCCAGCTGTCCTCCCATCAGCTTCCCTCCTCCCACCTCACCAGTCTTCAGGTCTTAATAGTGTGTGTGTGTGTGTGTGTGTGTGTGTGTGTGTGTGTGTGTGTGTGTGTGCAGTTTGGTCTCTTTGGCCTAAAATCATTCAAAGTGTAGTCTCAAGTCAGTCANGAAACGTTTGAACCATAAATCCTGCACTCACCCATCATTTCCCAGCTGTCCTCCCATCAGCTTCCCTCCTCCCACCTCACCAGTCTTCAGGTCTTGTGTGTGTGTGTGTGTGTGTGTGTGTGTGTGTGTGTGTGTGTGTGTGTGTGTGTGCACGCCGGGGGATGTGGGTTAAAATCATTCAAAGTGTAGTCTCAAGTCAGTCATGTGAAAAACAGTAAGAGGAACCAAATTTTGCAAGAATGAGGAAATATTCTTCCAAGCAGCAGTCGTCCTGACGTGTACATCTGAGTGTTGTGTTTGATCCGCTTTATGCATCAGCAGTTTTTAGTAGAAAGTGAAACGATAACAACGAGACAACCTAGCTACACCAACAGCTGATGGTGGGCTCTTTATGCTTTTGTTTGTTTGCTGATCAGTGACTGTTCGGTGCCTCGTAAGCATTTTCCTGCTGCAGAAACTTTGCAGGTTATTTCAGTGCAACCTGCACCTCTTACTGTGTTCCAACGGCCAGAGCCACCACCAGGACGTCTTCAGGAGACGTTTTCAAGACAGAAATGAAGTCTCTTCTCTGGGATCCCTCGATGCTGACCGGCTAAACTCGGGGAAGACGAGAACACGATGCAGCATTTTCTCTTCTTTTGTCTTCTCATCATCATGACCAATAAAAACTCCACCATCCATCCTAAAGCGACAAACAGCAATGCAGCGACCCTCTGCCTTCCCTCTGCTGCTGTCCTTCTTGTGGTCTGTGCCCAGACTGGACGTTGCAGTTAAACCTGTTGTAAAATGATTGCGTTGCCTCGTGAGTGTGGTGAAGCCTCCTACAGAAAGGCTGAACTGCTGACCAGGCCTGGTTCTGGTCACGGTTCTGCTGTCCAGGAGGTAGACGCCTACTAAGGACCACATTTAGCCGAATTCACTTAAATGTGTCGCAGATTTTATTTAAAATGCATTAAATGCACTTTTTACTGATCAGTCCATAACCAGAATCACAAAGCGGAAGCGTTTGTAAAATCTTTCATTCCAATGAGCTTCATCAGTCTGATGAGACACACTGCAGCCAAACATTCGTCTGTACAGAACCTCTGACCGGGCCAAGGTTCACCTTTCAGCCAGCTGACAGTGCAGGACACAGCTTGAATGGTTTCATGTCGGCCCTGCCAAAGCCTCCACTCGAACCACTGAAGAACATTTGTGGAGAGACCTGAGGAGGAAGTTCACGAGCATTCAGCCCGAATCAGCTCGAGAGGATCGACAGGAAGAAACTGCTCAAAAGCACAAAGCTCAGAGGCTCTCCGAAGACTTGTATCAGCAAAGTACTGAATAAAATACGTGTTCCTGTTTTGTTAGAATGGGTTTCTGAATGGAGAGTTACGGTCAACAACAGCTCCAGCTGTTTTGCAGCTTTCCATTTGTTCCTCTGGAACTTGAAATGCTTTCCATGGCCGTGGAATCTCCCCGACTCCTCCTTGGTCTTTTCTTCCCCTTGTGAAGCTCCCAGCGTCTGCTGTTGGAGTGCAGAATAAATAAAACCGTCTTGCTTCCTGCACTCTCTTCGGTCTGTAGCAAGTGAAAAGGGCTCAGCTGGACTAACATCGGGTGCCTCAAGAGCATTCCCCAGCGACCATAAAACCTCCTGGCTGTCTGCTCTGTGTTTGGGGATCAGCCTTGTTCTGAGACTGAGGAGTGGTCACCCAATCTTGAAGCTCAGCACTCAGACCTCATAATTATTAATGTACTTCAGCAGTAATGTATAGAAACTGACCAAACAACAGAGTTCTCAGAGGCGGCGTTGGATCACTGCAGCTTGAGAGTCAAACCCTGAAGTCTCTGCGGACCAAACTGACGCAATCCCACATTGCATCTGAGCACCGCTGATGTAATCTGCAGAATCTGTCTCTAATAGTGTGATTTCATTAGAGGACAGCGGAACACGCCCTGCATCAGGCTGCAGGCGAACCTGACGGTGGAGGTTGTTTATCTGGAACTGGTCATTGTGGAAACAGTTGGAGAGGCGGCTCGTGCTAATCCAAACAGTTGCTGCATTAAAGCAACTGCTACTGATGTCTTCCACGTAAGATGAACTCGAAAGTCCCTCGACTGTTCGTCTTGCGTCATGCTGTGGTTTTTCTTCACAGAAACTGCCGACAACATCCACATTTCATGCAGGTGCTCTACATGTTGTGTTTCTCGGTTCCTTGGTCTCGGGGTTCCCCTTCATCACCTCCAGTGCTTGGTTGCTACAGCGTGTGCTGGTGTTGGTGTCCACACAAGAATCAGGTGTCAGAAAGCTCTCCTCACCTGCTGTGCATTTACTTCAGGCTCCTGACCCGGCCCATTTTTGAAATTCGGACAGAGAAAACGTAACATGTCTGTGTGGTGTGTTGTATAAGCAGCCGGCATCGAGGCCAAACACTTTCAGACTTCATATGTAACTGATGTAAGGAGCCAGTCCTCCAACTGGCTTCATGCTTCTTCTTCAGCATCACGTTCTGATGTGCAGCATGTCCTGTCACTCTGCCACTACAGCCGCCACTGTGCAGTGTGGAGGAGCTGGACAGTGATTCAGCAGAAGCAGAAGTGAGCTGGTTTGCTCGAGGTGCAGCGAGTGGGAAGTCAAGAGCTACATGTAAGACATTTTAAGGTGGAAAAGGACTAACCTCTAAATATGCAAACTGGATACACAAAAATGTGTTTCTACGGATTTAATCAATATGGAGGGACTTTAAATGACATGAAGGCGTCGCTACGACACGACAACATGTAGTTTGAAGAGCAGTGACCACAACTCATCCAGTCACTGAAGTTTTACTTCAGTTTGTCTGCAAGTTAAACACACTGAGCGTGCCAGAGCTGTTTGTCTTAGCAAAGCTTAAGCTTGTGTTTTACTCCATGTTGTTCCATCGTGTGTTCTTACTTTCTGACTGCAGTGGGTTGATGACGATCGGCGTGTCAGTGCAGAGCAGCAGCTGTGTTCAGGAGGATGTGAAGGGAAGCTCAGCCACCACTCGCCTCAATATTCTACTTGTATTATCAAAATGACTGCTGAGGACGATCCGGTAGTCGCTGAATATTGGAAGAGACGTGATTAAATTCTATGACTTTGCCATCAAGACGTAACATTCTTCACTTTATTTTATTTTATGTACATTCCCTCCTCACTATCGTCCCTTTCATAGAACACACACATACACTGACCGTACATTTCATTATTTTGGACCAAATTGCAACTAAAACACAAGAAGCAAATGAGACTGGGTGACACTTACAGATGCCGTCAGGTTTAGTCGTACTCGTGTGCTAAACGTTGTGGCGCTGTGTTTCTAAGAGCTTTAAAGGATTAATGTTGTGTTTGTTCCTTGTTCCTGCCGTTTGCACCCCAACATGTGGAACAGATCGTAGCAGAAAGTCCTTCAAGCAAAGAAGCTTATTCAGTGGACTTTTTCAAACATAAAAAATGAAAGGGTGCGTTATGTGCTGCTCCACAGATAGGACCTCAGGATTTGGATTGTAGCTGTCAGCACGCTTTCCCCACAAATGATCCCTGGAAGAATTTAGAGCCCAATCAGACTGGGTCTCCATGTTATGGAGGATCCTCGTTGGTGTTCACACAGCGCTTTCAGTGGATTTTGACAAACCAGAAGCTGCAGAGAAACCTCAGGCCGTCTCAGCTCCTTCTCAGCGGGGAACAGAACATGACCTCTGCTGATTGGTGTGACGAGACGCCGCTTCTCAAGTCACCTGTGGTTCCTCATCATCTGAAATGACTTTTGTAGACACAGTCATGGTCACTTGTTGCTTCGCTCATTTCTAGGACGAATTAAAGCGCTGTTCTGTTCCAGTGCTGTCCACTTTCTATTGCTACTGCTGTCCTTCATGGCCATGAAACTTAATGACAGTTCAGGCTTTGTGTGCAGAGAGAGAAGCGCTGAAGTGGCCGGACGGCTCTCGTCCACCGACGAGCCCAGAATCAGCCGAACATGACTCAGTAGCAGCAGCGGCGCTCAATCAGCCCTTGTCCTG
>NW_007578517.1:128918-130729 GCF_000690725.1 Stegastes partitus | reverse complement strand
AGACTCAGCTCCGTTAGACTCAGCACGTTGGCATGAAGCCTTCTATAGATGCTGCTGCTGCCAGCCATGCGCTGCTGCCCTTGCAGCATAGTTGCAGCGCAGACGTCTCTGCAGGTGCAACCTGTGGGCTGCACATGGACGGCTGGCACTGACTCTGACTGACTCGAGGTGATGATGAAGCTGATGATCCTTGTTAATCTGTGGATGCACAGGAAGACTCTGGCCTTAGAGGACTTACGGCTGTAGCATGAGGAACAAACACAGTTTGTCTTCCTGAAGCATCAGTGCAGACTGTGCTGATGTTCTAATAGATGGGAGAACATTTGGACTCTGCTGTCCTTCAGCGTTAGAGGAGAGTGAGACGGGAACGTTTCACTCCAGAGTCTCACTGCAGGCATTCAGAGACCTTCTATCACTTTCACATGTTTCCTGTGTCTCTTTGAACTCATTCACATCAAAGTCTGCTTTGAAACAGCCGCGGTTCAACTCCGCCATTTGGATTCATTTCATATCCCAAAAATAGATTTAGGTCTGACCCCAGCTGCACACTTTGGGATCCTTATTGTCTAATTTATGCGTGGCTGTAATCACTCTTACATGCTTCGTGACTTTTTATGAAAATTAATCATTCTTTCCAAAGCTAGAAAAGCCCAAAGCCAAGAACGTACTCTGAGATACCAGGCTGATGTACTGCAGGGACCTCTCTGGGATGATAAAACATCAGCACTGGCGTTTTTTCTTTAACACGTAAATGAGCTTCACATGATCATGTTTATTTTTCTGAATTCCGAAGTCCGGAGACGTATGTCTTTTCTCCTCAAAGTTAATCATGAAAACTCCCGGTGAGACTCTACATCAGCTCGGAGCTTTTTTATTTAGCAGAGGATGGATTTGTGGCCTCAGATAATTCATATACAGGCTTTAATGCACTAGTGAGCTGTAGATCAGTGTCCTATCAGTTCAGGGAGGCTAACGCTGCTATGCTTGGAAACTTCTGAAGGATGCGGTCAATTATCTATCGCTTTGTATCAGTTCCCTGTGGGATGCAGCTTAGTACAGAATCCCGGATCAGGGATTGGTCAGGCGTGTCAGACACTCGGATAAATGTTCTCTAATACAGACTAAACTCTCATTTAGTGTAAGAATAACATGTCATTCAGTGGTGTTCCCCTTCAGCTTCACTCCTCTTTAGACTGTAGTAACCAGAGCAACCAGCGGGTCCATGATGGTCGTTGAGAGACTGCAGCAGACTTGGGGTTTGTATTAAGTTCAGTGAACAGTCTGCCTGGACCCAGTCTGGACCCGGTCTGGACCCAGTCTGGACCCGGTCTGGACNCTAACCCTAACCCTAACCCATGGACAGAAGATGAGTCCATGGGAGAGGAGAGGGTTTAAAAGGAGGAGAGGCTGAGGAATGGAGGACTCATGGAACGTTCTGACACTGGTCGGTTCCACTCGACATCCTTTTGATCCCCACTGAGGGCCAAGTGGGACTCTGTGGATCAGACTCATGAATGGAGGCGTCTCCATGCTGGTGGCAGCACAGAAACAATCTGCAGTGGATGAGCCAGGATGAGGTACAGTCACACCTCCAAGCACAAAGAGCGCCTCTGATTCAGGACCATCACACTCTGAGTCATGGTCCTGAATGACCCGGTCAAAGCCTTTTGGTCACTCACTGGATATTACTCATTGTGGTCAGCAGCTTTACAGGTGGACTCAGATAGTAACACATCTTGTTTTAAGTTAATCGTCAAGTAAACTTTTGAAATGATGTAAAAATGTGAAAGCTGTGGAGTGAATGAACACGG
>NW_007578517.1:120992-126984 GCF_000690725.1 Stegastes partitus | reverse complement strand
AGTCTGGACTCAGTTTGGACCCAGTCTGAACCCAGTCTGGACCCGGTCTGGACCCAGTCTGGACCCAGTCTGGACTCAGTCTGGACCCAGTCTGGACCCAGTTTGGACCCAGTCTGGACCCAGTCTGGACCCAGTCTGGACCCGGTTTATCTCAGCAGTCAAACCAGTGGTAGGAAAGCTGGATATAAACAATGTGTTCACTCTGAAAACATATTTGAGCAGCAAGGAATAGTTTTTCTTTAAAGTGACATGATGGATGTTGGAGTTAAAGGACCTGCTGATCGTGTGCTGAGGCCTAACGAGGCTGAAGGGTTCACACTGAGATTTACTAACGTTGGCTAGCTTTGCTTCAGGCACATAACATGTTCTTGAAATGAAAATCTTCTTGTTTGTCCTTTCCCTGTAGAACAATGCATCGGGTTTTGTTTCTGCCAGATGCCCTACAGGCAGAACAACACTGTTCGTTCCTTTCAAAACCATCTGTGTTCTGATGTGACGGCGCTGCAGTGATCAGCTATTGGCACAAATGTGCCTCGGCTGTGCTCTGAGAGATTGTGGCCTGTGCTAACATGACTTCTTTGTCACAGTGGTTGGGGTTACACTACATGTGCTTCTCTGTTTAAGTGAGTGCACATCCACAGGATGCAGGATTATGGTCTGTAGCCAAAGACAGCGCCAACTGCTGGTAGTGAATGGGAAGCCAGTGTCGGTGACCCTCTGTTAGTGGGGAGTCAGATGGTTGTTTCTGACCCATCCATCCACCCCGGCCTCTTTATTGTTGCCTCAGTCATCATTGCTACAGCTGTCAGATAAACACATCATCTTGCGGCGCTTGCTGAATGACTGATGGTGCCAGTTTTCTCAAGAGGACAGCCTCTTTTTATCCAAATCTTCAGGTCAAAATATGTTTACTTTTGAGCAAGACGTCTAAACAACTGACCGCGTTCCCAAAAATGTGGTTGTGGATCCCAGTGGCACGAAACCATTCCGTTTTGGGATCTATGCTAACGCCTCAGTGATTACAGTCACGATGGTCTGTACAGGGCACCAGTATTGAATAATGGACAGCCTAGCATGTTTGGAAGAACAGAACAAGATACAGCATCCATAGCTTGGCCTTGTAGTGAACATGATAAGAGCTTGACGTGAAGGTGCTGAAGTTAAAATGAAAATAGTCCAGAGCTGTCCCCATCTTAAAGATGAACAGTTTTTACTGTGCGTTATGGGGTGTGATGAGCATCATGGCTTCCAGCAGCAACATGGGGCTTTGGCTGTTGCTGCTCAGCGGTAGCAGCAGTCAACAAGATAAAATATGTTGTACTGCGAGGGTGTGTCATCCATCCATCCATTAGCCATACCAGCTTTACCCTGTAGAGCAGGGGTCTCCAGTCCTGGTCCTCCAGGGCCACAATCCTGCATGTTTTAGATGTTTCCCTCTTCCCTGATTTAAATGATCAGCTCATCATCAAGCTCTGCAGAAGCCTGATAATGATCCTGATCATTTGATTCAGGTGTGTTGGAACAGGGAAACATCTAGAACATGCAGGATTGTGGCCCTCCAGGACCAGGACTGCCCACCCCTGCTGTAGAGGGTCACGGGGGGCTGGACACCCTGGACAGGTCGCCGGTCCAGCACAGGGCCAACACAACCATGCTTGGCCACACTCACACTAATGGCTGATTTAGAATCAGCGGTTAACCTACCGTGTGTGTCTTTGGAGTTTGGGAGGACGCCAGAGCAACACATGCATGCACAGGGCGACCATGAACCCACAGGAAGACCCCGACCGACCAGCACATTCAGGCCCAGAACCTTCTTGCTGTGAGGCGACAGCGCTACTTACAACTTGAATGTTTATGTACGTGTTTGCTTGTTTGTCAAAAGAATTATGTTAAATACTATAAGTGTAGCAGTTGAATGTGTGAATGTGGAGTCCTGCTGTTGATGCTGGAGTAGTGACCTCACTGGAATGGACTCCAGGGTGGTCCTTTCATAGCCTGTTACTGACACACACACACACACACACACACACACACACACACACACACACTGTCTCTCACTCTCTCTCCACCCAGCCAGACTTTATCACACTTTGCTAACAAGCATGGAGAGAGTGTGTCGACACACACTCGGGCACAGCCAGCGTTTTGTTCTCTATCTTTAATACCCAGGGCTCACACACTCACACACACACACACACACACACACACACACACACACACACACTTGTCCCAAAGTTCTCGCTCCCGCACACAATAAATTTCTTTAAAAAATAAGTCACTTGAACTCCGTCTCTTTCGTAGTGAGCATAAAACACAGTTCCCGGGTGTGGGGAGTCACAGCCCCCTTGTTTCTGTGCTCTCCGTCTTGCTCAGCCTTTCCCTTTACCAGAGCTGGCGTTGCACACAGACACTCACACAATGACAGGATCTCCCTGTTCGGGCTCCAAGGCTCTGATGAAAGTGTTGGGAATGTGTTCTGAGAGGCCACTGACACTTCCTCCACTTTCTAGTCCTGACGACTGGCCTCAGGCATGTGATGCCCCGCTGACTGCTCCCTCCAGACGGCTAATGGCCATAAACCGCACATGACATACGCAGTAGATGGGCTTTCATCTGCTGTGGTGCTGGTCACTGAGGCTCCGTCGCTGTGGATTTATCTTGCATTAGTCATTTAGCTGCTTCTAATGGCTCAGTTGTAAGTAATGATTGAAAAGCGTCAAAATTACAAGCAGCATTGATAATGTCCTGTCTGAAGTAACGCCGGAGTCACCACAGCCACAGAATGCAATAAACCCAAAACAACAAACTCACCAAGAGGAGGAAAAGGATGCTTTGTGTGCATTACCATGGCGCTAGCAATTTGTCTCCACTGGACTGTTTTCATCCCTTGTCCTGACACAGTTCATGCAAAAGAGCCCCTACAGTGTCCGTAAGGATGCATTCAGTCATTTATTTATATGAGATCAATACAAGCAGCGTTCTTCATGGGAAGCGTCTTGTTTTTTCAAGATTGTCCCAAAACAGCACTCAGGTCCACGTACACGGATCAGCGACAGCATTACAACCACCGGCCTTCTGTCGTGTAGGTCCCTCCCATGCTCAGCTCAGACCCATGGGGGCATGGACACAGGACTTCTAGTGTCTGGCAGTGGATCCTTGGGTCCTGTTGGGTTGCAGGGTGAGACCTCCAGGGATGGGACTTGTTCTGCTGCATCCAGCAGATGCTCATTCAGATTAGAATCTGGAATCTGGGGAGTTTAAAGACTCTGTGTCATGTCCATCGAGCCATTCCCGGGCAGTTTCTCGGGTGTGTCGGGGCACATGGTCCTGCTTGTGTCGGCTGCTGGTGCTGAGGAGTGCCGCTGCCACGCCGTGTGTTTGGTCTGCAGCGATGTGTGGGCGGTGGCACATGTCGAAGAAACATTTACATGAATACCAGGACGTGAAGTTTCCCTGCAGAAGGCGACGTTATAACGAGCTGGTTAATGTAAGGCACCTCACTGCTCAGCTGATTGACCTATACAGTAAATTAAAACAGTTTTCCTCCTGCTCATATTGGTGCTGAAAGATCTGCTGTCCTATGTCCATGCACAAATATATTCCAGGATTTATCTGATGCTCATACACTGTGGGCCTTTAGCAGATATGGTCCAAGGTTAGTCTCTTTCCTACCAAATTCCCTTTGTGTTTGCTTTATATTAGCTTCAGTCACGCTTGAGAATGACATTTATGCAGAAAAACTGGATTTTATTCTCATCTCCTGTATTGCAAATGCATTCGGTATGTCCAGTGTTAACAGAAAGAATTAAAACAGCAAACGAATCAGTTTCACGCGTCCTATAGGCGCTTCACTGTAGTTTTAAACAGACTTGGAAAACTGGGAAACCAGCCTGTAAATGAGGTTTCACATTTTCCTGGTCTTAGTTAAAACTTCTTTTAAAATCCCTTTAAAAATAGTGGAAACATTAATCATATTTAAAAATACAGTGAAGTGTGCAATGAAAAGCAAAGTAGCCTCAGTGCTGTGATTAGCGGTTATTGTTCAGGTCTGTGCAGAACACTGGAACATGAAGCAGAGCAGTCCAATGATTAAATACTGCTAATAAAATGTACTACTGATATTTCAGAGAATGAAATAACACTTTAACACCACTACAAACAAATACGACTGCAGATGGAATTTCTTATCGGCCGCCTCAGGGAATTAGAGATATAAACAGAGTCCAGAAAACCGTTTACTTAATTGATTAGGACTTCCTTTGTACCGTCAGTGGTGCTCTGCCATGTGTAGCACACGTGGGTCTGGGATCAGGGATGCTGTAGTGTTCTTAGGCAGTGATTGGCATTAAAAATGTACCACTGTGGAAGAAAAGCACAGCAGAAGTACACTTCAAGCTATAGCTACCTGCACAACTGTTTCTCAACATTACGTCTTATTCGTGACAACCTTCAAAACAGCATCTGACCGATGAGGTCTGCAGTCGAGGTGCAGCGGTCGAAAAATATTTTTGGCAAACTTCTGCTGTTATCACTTCCAACACACGACCTCATCTCCCCACAGGATCCCCGACTTTCATGTGAATGTTTGAGAGGTGCAGCTTGTGACATATATGTGTATACACAGTGTATATATAATATTTAACAAATTATTTTAAAATGGATAAAAGAATTCCAAACTTTGTGTTGACTTTTGGCACTGAGGGGATTTTTGCTGTGTCACTGCAGAGAGGAAAGACACTTTAAAGGATCTGGACGATCATCATAGAAGGTAAATGAGAAGCAGAGGATTTCCTCTGACCCCAACCTTCTGACTCCCGTCCTTTGGTTCTGCGTCCCCTCTGCAGTCCTTCCCCCTCGTCTCTCTCTTTGGCTGTCTCACTTACACTCTCTGCTCCTGCCTGAGGTCCTGTTTCCGGCCGGGGGTGTATGAGCGAGACTGGCCAGCATCTGTGTGGGAATGGAGCTTATTACACCCACATATGTTCCTGTGAGCATTGTTTCTGTGTTTGTGAGTTTATGCTGAGCATCATGGTGCTGCTGTTTCTGCTTAGTTTCTTAGATTTCTTCTTTTTTTTTTTAAAAGCATAAACTCGTAAACCTCCAACAGATGGAAAAAACATGTTTTCTAGCTTCATATCACAATGAGGTTTATTCACACAGCACAGATGCTCGCACACAAACGCACAAAGACACAGCTGCTCACTCATAGCAGGCATGAACGCAGGCAGCCAAACATGCAGCGCCCCAGCGCAGAGTTGCTGTAAACTGTGGACAACACAAGTTTTGTTTTTAGTAATTATTTTATGGACTTGTTGCTCCTGAAAAGCTGCTGTTGTTGACTTAGTGATGGCTTCTTTCCACCAGTGAAACACTTGGGGTGCACACACACATGAACGCCTACCGACCCGGTTGGGTCTAAATCCAAAGGGCTTTTGTTTCCCATGTTTCAGGAACCGGCTTAAGTACACATGTTTCCTAAAGTACGGCTTTGTTGTCAACGTTATGAAAGAGGAATACAAGAATTTTCCTGAAAAAAAAAAGAGATAAACTGATTCTTGACCAAAGGATAAAAATATCTCTGAGAAGTGAACACAGAGGCCATTGTGCCCCGTACAGGCAGGTTGTGTCGGGGTAGATCCATATGAATGGATGGAATAACACTCGGAACACAAACGTAGCAGTGATGTGGCAGCAAACTGTGTCAGGATGTAGTGGAGTCATTAGAGAGCAGCTCACACTCCCTGTGCATGTGCTGTAATCTGAGTTTCTCTGTTCTGTGTGGAAGCCAGTCTGCCCACAAATGCACGACAGAGCTCACTAGTCCCGCCTCCTCAGGCTCTTGGCCCAGTTACACAGTAAAAACCGACCCTCAATTGACATGATTCACCCAATTTATGTGCCTTCTCCACGTCTGTCTGATCCACTCCGGTCTTTGTGTGTCTGTTTCCACATGTGGATCTGCTCCGGTCTTAGCGTGTCTGTTTCCACA
>NW_007578517.1:82675-120776 GCF_000690725.1 Stegastes partitus | reverse complement strand
TCTGATGGAAAAAGACACACAAGGACCAGAGAGACTGAAAGACAGACGAAGTGAAGAAGTTGCTTGAGTTGACAACAAGTTGCCATTCGTGAGTTTCTCCACTGTGAGATAAATAAAGGCATATCTTATCTTAAGTTATTTCAAGGCGCTCGTGTAGGTCGCTGGATTATTTCTTGTTGGCTCTGTTGTACACAACCTTTGTGGTTGTAAATGGAGCGGACTGGAGGGGCTGATGTGCGCCTTTGTTCTGGGGAGATGCTGGTGCTCTAGCGACAGTGGATCTAAAATGTAGTGACAGTAAACTTGTTGCCACATGACGGCCACGGAAAGACACAGACAGGTGATTGAAAAAGGTGAACAGATGGAATGGCCTCACTCGCTTTACTTGTTCTCAGTAATCGAACAGTCATGCTCTGACACAGAAACCGGTTTCTACTCTCACTCATTAGTTTCCGAGGAAAACCTCATCATTTCACAAAACGTGTGCCTTTTCAGGTGAAGTGTGACTCAGCGTCTCATCTAGTGATGCAATCAGACTGAAACGTATTTGAAAATGTCTGCCACTTGCTTTTATTGATTTACCTACTTGTACACTCATGGAAAGGCTTTTTCCGTTACTCATTTTAAAGTAACCTTCATAGTTTGATAGACATCATAGGGGTAGTCTGGACAGTGTGGTTCAACTGCCAAGTCGAGGGAAACAGCATAAAGCCCAATAATTAATGTGCTTTTTAATTAAGTGTAGCTTGTAGGTGATTGCTTCTAAATGCTTTATCCAGTATGGATGAGAGCATCATCTTCTTTAACTAGAATGTTGACAGGCCTCTGAAAATGTCTTCTGTCCTTGCAGTCAGCACCAGCAGCCATGGATGAGGAACAGTGCTACTACAACGAGACCATCGCCTTCTTCTACAACCGCAGTGGCAAATACCTCGCGACTGACTGGAACACCGTCAGCAGGCTGGTGATGGGCCTCGGCATCACCGTGTGCATCTTCATCATGCTCGCCAACCTTCTGGTGATGATCGCCATCTACGTCAACAGGAGATTCCACTTCCCCATCTACTACCTGATGGCCAACCTGGCAGCTGCTGACTTCTTCGCCGGCTTGGCCTACTTCTACTTGATGTTCAACACGGGACCGAACACGAGGCGTCTGACTGTTTCGACGTGGCTGCTGCGTCAAGGCCTGATTGACACCAGCCTGACGGCGTCTGTGGCCAACCTGCTCGCCATCGCCATAGAACGCCACATCACCGTGTTTCGCATGCAGCTACACACTCGTATGAGCAACCGGCGTGTGGTGGTGGTGATTGTCATAATCTGGACCATGTCTATAGTCATGGGGGCCATCCCCAGCGTAGGCTGGAACTGTATCTGTAGCATTAGGTCTTGCTCCAACATGGCGCCGCTTTACAGCAACTCCTACCTGGTCTTCTGGGCAGTGTTTAACCTGGTGACGTTTGTGGTCATGGTGACGCTGTACGCCCACATCTTTGTGTATGTGCGGCAGAGGACCATGAGGATGTCGCGGCACAGCTCTGGACCGCGACGCAACCGGGATACCATGATGTCTCTGCTGAAGACTGTGGTGATTGTGTTAGGTAAGAATAATCTACCTGTCTACCTGCCTGTCTATCACCCTCTGTAGCCATCTGTCTGCCACTCTCTCTCTCTATTTGTCTGTCTTTGCAACAGCAAGTGCAGCTTCTGAAGTCATCAGCAGCAGCAGAACAATGAGTCTGTTGATGAGTGTATTTGTGAGGCTGGTGCATTGGGTCCAAGCACAGCGTCTGCCTAGCACGACTCGCATAAGGACAATAGTAGAATAAAGTTCTATTCTATTCTATTCTATCATGTGAGCCAGCTCTGTCCTCGCCGGGTCACGTGCTGTCATTCTGCACGAGCGGCGCATGCAGGTCTTTTCAGTGCAACATTTCTAGTGCGTTTAACGATCATTCCATTTCAGTGCCAGATAGGCAACATAACACAGGAATGAAGGGGCAAATGAAGTGGTTTCTGCCCCAGCACTTCAACAGATGGGGTTGTGACTTATGCAGTGTGTGTGATTATCAGAGTCCAGCTTACATCTGAATCGTCTTCACATTTGTGTTATCAGCGCTTTGGGAGATGGCTTGAAAGTGTGTGCTGAACAGTTACCTTTAAAATGCTGGACGTGTTCTCTGAGCACATCCTGAGCTGCGTGACGTCATGATGAGACGGCTGTCCATGCTGCTGTAATGTTTCAGGAACACAAACTGATTCCCCGACGTGCAGCTGTGATGAAGCGAGTTCTGCGATTACCAGCAGGTCTCGTTTTCTTGTCCAGAACTGTAAAATATTCTCAGTAAACCCAGTTGTTTTTGATAAAAATGAAGATTATCGGTTGTATTCACAGATGCTGAAGGTATGATTTAGGCTCTGCTGTTTGTGCCGTTACAGGATGGAGCGATAAAGCTAGCTCTTTGCTCGTCTCCAGGTCTCCTCACTGTGCAATAAACACAAGTATTGCTGTTACCTTTGTTCTTTACATGGACAGTCAGGACGGAGCTCAGCTGTAGATACAGGAAGCTGAATTGTTGGAAAAGAGCTTCTTCGTGCCTGGAAGCAGGATGTGTTGGTCCCAGACAAAACATGCCGATGGGTTCCATGTGAGCTGTCTCCTATGAGCTCTGATCTCATCCTGTCTTTACTCCACACCTAATCCGAAGCAGTGGACAGCAGAATGTGTAACAGGAGAGAACGTCCTGCTGCCTAGAGATGCTCTGATTATTTCTGCTTATTGAGCCTGAAAGGAAAGTTGTTCTGAGGGTCACCTGCTGACTGTGGGGGTGCTGGCTATACGACAAAGTAAATGAATGCACTCTTTCATGATATTCTTTACTTTTAATTGCACCTAATGAAGATTGTTCTGGGAGGAGCACAGTTATGACAGTGATTTTGTTATCTCTTATGTCTATTGATGCTTTGTCTGGTGTCGCTGCTGTCAGCTCCCTAATTAAAGAGATTTGCTGTTCAGGCTTCATCTCAGCTGTATGATGCTATTAGAGCTATATAACATGCATTAGGGACAACGCTATTTTCCATTAAACGGAAATGTGAACGTCCTTCCGTCTTTGCAGCTGTCTATGCAATTCGAGGAAAGTCGGAGTCACCCAGTAAAACCCTGTGAACGTATTTTCCAAATGCTGATACGGACTTCATTGGAACGCCACAGATTAGAAGTTAGACAAGTTTGAACTCAAGTGTTTCTCAGAATCAGGTTCTGGAGGGAACAGCATGGCCCAGGTGTGACAGGACCAGCAGATTCATCATATCTAGAGCAGGCCTGGGCGACAGCATGATGGCGGTACGCACCGGCTGATAGGGCAGGTGGCCCAAATGTTCATCAGGATGTGAGTGAGGAAATGTGGGACAACAGTAGAACTGACGATATGATTGTCGCGAGACAAAATACTTCAAAACTGCACAACTTTACTGGTGCACATAAAAAAAAGAACAATTATCAAGCAGCCGTTTGTGATGTGCATCAAAGCTGTGACGTACCAACATCACTGTAAGCTGTCAGCTGCTTTGCTGACAGGAAACGGGCTGACAACACATCCTGAGCAGAGTGGAGCTGAGTGGAGTTAGCAGCAGGTGGCGGGCGAATATTCGGATCTCAGAATAGCTATGCAGAGACCGCCACAACGACAGAACGATATCCGGGTCCAGCCATCCTGTGTCGATGCATCGCCCTCCTCCTCGGTCGCCGCCATGCTTCTCGCTCCATGTGCATTAGACTGGACCAAAACAACGGCCGTGTTTCGCTCAAATTTTATAGCGATATTTGAATTTCATGTCATCATTACACCGGTGGTACCGTGCACACTATGACATGGCCTCGCCCTGCCAGCTACACACGCCTCATCAATAGCGACCAGAAAACTGCTAGCTGGTTTGACAGTTTCACCAAAATGCATCAGGTGCGAAGTCAAGCATGCGCCCTCACAATCGGCTCTTAACAGCTTCTAATAATGTGCCCTGGTAGGCTTGTTTCTGTCCTAAAAATCTGCTGACAGAAAATGCAAACAAGTCTGGGCAGCAGAGGCTTCTTTAGAATCAGACAAACCCTCCTGCAAGGCGTTCTCCAGATCAGCTCCTGCCTGTCTGGGCTTGCCCTGGAGTCAATTAGCGAATAAAAGTATTTACATAAGCAGGCCTGTGCAATAAAATGATAAGTGGGGATAAGTACCAGGAAAGACAAGTGTTTAATAGAATGCTGAATGGTGCCACTTGGATGGCTCACAGCCACCGAGCAGTCCTTGATAATGGAGCTCCTACTGTTAGCTTCTGTGCAGGTCTCCTGAGGCATGCTGGTCCACAGCAGCCAGGGCCTTTTCTCCACTCTATCCAGCTGAGTGGTGCACTAGCAGCAGCCTGCACCCACAGTGGACTTGGGTCGCATGGAAACCAGTGTGGGGTCGCCTTCTGGTCAAACCCAGGTCCAAAATCTTTTATCTTTATTGCCCGGCCCTGATCTAGAAATTGCCTTTAAAATGACAGACAACTGTGCAGAATGCTGAACAGCTGAGCTGCCGCTGCTCCTCGGCTTTATTCCCACATGGATTCAGCTCTCGGGCTGGACCCCAGTAGCCCAACAGGCCATTATTGGTTCCCTGTGCTGGAATCGGACCGGATGCTCAGCACACACAGCCCCAGATATTCAGGATATTCGTCATTAATTGGGGCCGAACATCCAGAGAACAGAAATTGCTATTGGGACCAGCTCACTGCTGAAAGTAAAGGAAAGTCCAACAATTTAGGACTAAAAGAATAAAGTGTAGATAAGATTGACTCAGTGACTATTGTTTTGTAGTTTCAGGCAATTTTAATGTTTCGGGTTCAGAGAAACTGAAAACACGGTGATTTGATCATCGCTTTAAGAATACTTTAGTCAGGTGAACAAATCCCTCATATGAATGAGAAATATGTGGAACATATGAAGTTAGTGAACACATTGGTTCTGTTCTGCTGAAGCCAGAACGTTGGTGGGGAACGTCGGAGCGAGGGTGTGATGTGTTTTGCTTCAGTCTGGAATCTACTGCTGTTTCTGGATGAGGTCATTTTGAAGCTCTAAGGAGGAGATAAAGCCCCAGGTCCCTCCCTACATCCCTGCCTTCTATCACTTGCCTCTTTCAACTCGATAAACAAGCACTTATTCACATCTCTTGGACCCATCTGTTCGTTTTTGTGTAAAAAAAACCATCTTTGCCTGTTTTGAATACCCAAGACGAAGCCAAACAAAAAGGGTCATGAGTTCACAGTCTCTGGTGGGGTAGCGCTGCCACGAAGGGCTTGGTTTTGATTATGTGGAAGGCTAACATGAGTTCAGTCTTTGCTGCTTGACCAAAAAGTAAAACCCACAACAATTCCCAGTCCAGCTTCTGACCAGATGATGATGAGTGCTCCCCTGCTGCCTGCTGTCCTTTCCACTCTCAGGATACGAAGAATCAGAAAAGGCTGATTTCCTCGTAGAAACACACAATGAGATGGGAAGCACAGGCAGATACATGTGAGTCTCCCACAGTCACAGAAGCCCTGAGGGTTAATAAAGTACACTGGGACTCAAGGCTGCCTCCATTCACATAAACTCTGCTGCACTGGAGATGCTGATGGGAAAACCACACCAGGATCTGGATGTGCTGTTGTTGTTGTAGGAGATTAGGACGCTGAAGGTTGCACTACCAAGCACATTTCACCTACTTTGTGTGAGTCAGCTCAACAAAACCTTCAGCGATATTAGCCACAATTTCTTTGTTATCTCAGATTTCCTCACCAGGTGTGATGTGCGGTCGTACAACAAGCCGTGTCTGTACATGATCGAACTCTTCTTCAGCAAAACGGACCAACTGTGTGCCGCCTACTTTACTCAAGAGGAGCAGGTTGTTTTAAAGGAGAGCGATTAGGAATATAAGAATTTATTACAGTAAAGACGATGCAAGAGGAATGCTGGTAGAAAACTGTTCATTATGCTGGTACGTATACATTTTGTGCCAGTTGGTTCCCTGTCAATGCAGCGACCTGTTTGTAAGACGACAGCTGACATTGGAGCTCTAACTCAGACTAACGGGTGGATTCAGGGCTGACACTGACCCACAAGGATCAGTCTTTACTTTTTTTGGCAAAATCAAACTGAATTGATGTGATTGACGGAATATGCGATGTAGTAAAGTCCAGTGACCAGCAGTGCACAGCAGACCTGGACCAAGCAGAAAACCACATGTAGGTGGCCATGGCAACGCAGGGCACATAGTTTGCCTCGTCAGTGGTTTTACTAACTTGCAGCTCAGCAGGTTCGCAGGTATAACGTATTTATAAAGTCACTTTAAATCCTAAACCTAACTGTGGCTGCACAGCTTAAGCTCCTGTGATGATCTAGCCAGGTCAACGGGGACAACCACTGAAAGTTCTGACTTCAGACTTAACAAATCCGGCCAATTCATGCATCTGGCCTCACAGCGCACCCCCTCGGAGGTCCTGTCCGGATGTGTGGGGACTCGAGCAAAGCCTTTAACAGGTGGCAGCACCGCGCTAAGAAGAGCCACAGCGTATCGCCAAAGGCAGGGACGAGGGAGGCGGTCGCATGGACGCAAACAACGCAGCTGTCTTTAAAAAACAGCTTCACAGATGATTTAGGAGGAAGGAAAGGACCTCCAAGATACGCACAGAGTGTGTTGGTGAGTGACGCTGAACGTAAACAGGAACCACGTTTACATGTGAAAATGGCTCGAAGGAAGTTTCACAAACAAAGATACCCTCACATAAGTCACACTGGAGATGAGTGACATTTCTTCATTTTAGACAGCGTGGAGAAGTTGAGTTTGGCAGAAACATCCAAATCCAAACACTGACACATCAAAATCTACAATAACTTGTCTGCATTTCCTAAATCCAACACCGAGTACTGAAAAGCCTTTTACTAGCATCCAGGACATCGTTTCGTTTAACACATTTAACGGCACGTAAAAATGTCCAGTTACTAAGAGAAGCTGCTGGATGCTGAAACCTGTGACCGACAGCTTCAGTTGACAAAAGAACCAAACCTCGTCTTTTCAAAATAAAACCCACTGGGACACATCAGGTCTCAGACAGTCTTTGCCATTTTCCACCACTTGGGCTATCCGGTGAGAAAAACCCAAAACAAAACAGTTTGACTGACCTGAACAGAGGTTCTGTTCATGTTCTGTTCATGGCTGTCCAGTGAGCCAGCAGCGCGGCCCAATGAACCGTGAGCCTTGTTCATTGTCGGGGTGTCTGTGTGTCAGGTGTTGGCTCATGTCGGGTCTTCTGTGAATGATCTGATTATCTTAAAGCTCATGCTGTTGGATGAGGTCACATTGTCAGACAGCGTGGAGCGCCAAGCCATACCATCTCCAACACATGCCAGCAGATGTCCTACCGCTGACGTAGCACCAGCGAGCGTCGGCCCAAGGACTCACTGGTTCTCATGTCTGCTGTAGATTTCAAAAGGAGGACACAAAGTAAAACACTCGCCCCCACACACACATTTCTGTAAGTCTGCTGCTGCAACGAATGTGTGTTTCTCTGGCCGACTGGGAGCAGAACCAATCAGGGCCAAACCACAAGCCGATGGCTGCGATCCGCCGTCAGCGTGGAAACACGCCTGGCATGCAGCGTACAGTGTCACCTGTTTTCTGTGGGTTTTTTACTGTGAGTCGCTAAATGTGAGGAGTTGTTGTGCAGCTCGTCTAATTGCTCACTGTGGCAGCATCTGTCACTGAGAATCCTGTCCTGCAGCATCCGTCGTTGCTGATGGGAAACTCTGCTTCAACATCTGCAGCATTATCAACCCTCAGAACCCAACCGACACACTTTGCATCCACATCCGCTCTGCTTGGTTGAATTGTTCTTAAAGCGACTTTCCAGCAATGCTAGCTGATGATATTAATGAATATGTCACACAAACAGTGATACACGGCTCTAGAAACAGATGTCTGCTTGAGATACATGTAAAAACACAACAATGTCAGAATATGAAACGATTTCCCTTGTTAGAAATGACAGTACAAGGAAATCAGTATTAATATATCAAACAATGAAAGAGCTCTGGAAAAACTCCAGATGCAGCCTGTAGCGCTCACAGTGACCAAGACAGGAGCTTCACATGAAGGAATTTACTCTGACAATAGCCTTCAGGGCTCAAAGAGTTCAGTGCTTATACATGTACAATATATTGTGTTTAGTCTTTAAATATTTAGAACATCCTTTGGATAAACCTGCAATAAGAAGAACAAAGCCCAGATGTAGTTGGGTTTTAACCAGAACAAATGAATGAGTAAACGACTATCAATGAAACCGCTGGTTTAGTTTCTGAGTGTTTTTAAAGCAGATTTTATAAATACTGATAAAAGTTATTTTTACACGTCACATGACTTCAGTAGAGACGCAGCTCATCAACGACATAAACAGCGATCAGACAGAGGGACCAGCACATGGCTGCTTAGATTGGTTTATCAGAGGGTTCACACTTATGACAAATGACAAATAAGATGAAGTTGAAGCAGCAAAACGTGAACTGATCACAGAATAACAGTTTGATTTGAAGCTGCAGTCCCTCCGACTGCAGGTTGCGGTTTAACGCCACAGCGACCGCCGGTTTACAAACTGCTTCGTGAGAAAGACAGCGGAGAGGAACATCCGTTAGCGGGGCAGCCGAACAACTCGCAGTGTTTCTTACAAACAATCCGTCAATAGTTCTTGCAGACGTAGCCTGTTTTCATGCTTCTCGCTTCACGAGCAGCACAGCTGTACGTTTGCAGCACTTTGCTTCATCGAACACCTCGAGCTGGAGCTGCTCCGTTCGTCACCCGAGTATTTAAACCAGATCCACTGTCAGGGCCTCCTGATAGACCAGTGGGTCAAACTCACACCACAAAGCCACAACGTCAGGTTGTTGCATCGCCTCCCGCTCGCCATGATTCACGTCTTCTGTCCTGTACAATAAAAAAGATCTGCTTTTAAAAAATGAATGAAAAAAGTCACAAACCTGCCGAGCAACAACATCAAACGTTCGGCTCGCGTTGGCAGCGACTGAACCTCTGAACATTCACCCCAGCTCTGGATAGAAAGGCTGGAATCATGTTGTTGTTTAAGACACTTAAAGGAAAGCAGCTGACAGCATATTCTGATTATGTGTCGCCTCTGATAGACTGAAATGGTCAGAAGCTGCTGACTTGCTGGGTCCACTCTTATCCCAGATGAATAAACTCCTGCTGGTGCTGCTGTGGCATCGGCATCCTAAAACCATGTAGACTTTGTGATTTCAGCATATCAAGACTTAGAACGAAGCCCATTGAACAGAATTGTTCCTCCGTTCATAATGGGTCAGTACTAAGAGGTCCGTTCAGCCCTAATGCTGCTGCGGTTCAGTTAAGTGTTCCTCTGGATACGATAAAATCACCAACATGTGGCACTGTTTACTGTCAGTCACGTGATTGAATCGAGCTTCATCAAACTTCTAATGGAATCAGTAACATGGAGAAGTCATGACAGACAGCAGCTCGTCCTGACAGCAGCATCCAGCAGGTTGATGAGCATCTTACATGTTCAGAACTTCTAAGGTTGGCCGACACATCACAGCTCATGACTTCACTGCTCAACTTCTAGTGTTCATCGTGGCTCTGGGGGGGTTATCTGCGCTGCTTATGTCGTTTGTTTTAACTCACATATTTAATGAAATGTGTTTAAGTTGTGGGTTTCTAGTGTCTACATGGTTTCAGCCTCTGAAGTTCTGCTCAGGCTGTTCACGGCCGTATGAGGCTGCATGTGATCGTTTCCACTACTTGGGTTAAGATAAGATAAGATAAGCCTTTATTTATCTCACAGTGGAGAAGTTCACAGTGTTCGGGTTTGGGGGAGAAAAACAAGATTCTGAGTGAGTTCACAGCCTGAAGAAGCTGGTGGCACCAAATATCCTACAGAAGAAAGAAAGTTTAACTACACACAGCAAGCGGTGGAGACACGAGCACATGGGTGTGATTTTATAGCTGAATCGATGAACAAAAGAGCCAAAGTGCTGCTTTTAAACAGATTTCATTTTAGAAAATTAGATGGTTGCATGGTTGCGTTTGGATTTGATGCAAACTGTAAAAGAACGTTATAGTAACCGTGCGTGTTGTCGTTTCATGCCAAGGCAAAGAGAAAACAAAGTTTAAAACCTGAAGTCTCAGCACCTGGAAGTGAGTCACTGCTGCTGACCACCAGCTCTGCTCCTACAGAGAAACTAAACAGAACAACATCTTTATTGCCCTTTCAAAGAACTCACTGTACTTCCAGTCAAAAGCTTGTTTTGTAACCATTAGATCACCGCGACACAACCGCCAGACTCCCCGGCTATGTGCACCCAAAACCTCCTTATCAATAACTGTAAACACTCAGCTACTGAATCTGAACTTTATCTAATCTTCACTGTGTGTCTGCAAGCACTGATGTGGGAAAGAAAAAAATCCATCTGCGGACAAACGGGAAGCCACCGGGCCATTTCAGAAATCAGCATCATGGTTGTGACCACAGATGATGGCTGAGGTCAGGAAAATGATAGAAAGGGAGAGACGCAGGCTGAAACGGAGAGACGGAAGAGAAGGCTGAGGGGAAAATAAGAAATAGAAAGAAACCTGAAGTAGGCGGTTAAAAAGAAAGCAAGATGTGAGGAAGATGGAGACAGACAGAATAGAGAGATTAACGGGGAAAAGGCGGCGAGACGCACAGAAGAATGAGAGCAGTAATTTGATTTTGGGTGTTTAGTCATTTTTTAAGGGCCGACGAGAAATCGCATTAGTGGAAATCTAAACCGGCATGATGAGAAATAACAGCAAGGCACGAAACCCCAACGTAGCAGAATGAAGCTGTTTAATGAGTGAAGTCTGCTGGTCCATGTGGAACACATCAGCTCACATAGAGGCTCTCCGAGGTGTAGACCAGCTTCCAGGATCAGACACTTACAGGGCCTTGGGTTTATGAACAGACATACTGACGCACTTCTCTGGGAGAATTTTAAATTGTGTTTCAATAGACTACAGTTCTTTATCACCTCATTTCTACATATACACAAGTCACCCCTAAAACTGCTGCTTCAGCGATGTGGAGTCTTAGGGAGGAGGTCTGGGTCGGTGGTTGGGTGTACGTGAGCAAAGTAAGTGACATCTCCTACTAAATAACGCTCAGCGGTGTCTTCAACCGCCATCTTTCACCAAATGTTTTATGTCTGGTTCAGACTGGCGGCTGTGGGGCACTGGGAATGAAAATTGGTGGCCCGGTGTCACACCAGAATGTGTAATCGCTACGTTGGTCCACAGCGCAAAACATATTATTTGCACAAGAAGGGCTGTAAAATTGAAGCTCCTTTACGTTTGTGTTGTTTTTTCTTCTCGTAGTGGGACTCGTGTCCTTAGCAACCTGGGTCACGTTTGCAGGGTGTGTTTTCACACAAACCATGACCTGATCCCAAAGCCAACCAGTAGTTTGGTGCTTGGACTAAACCAAGCAGGTTTGTGTATAAACTAAATGAATAGGATTCAATGCAGCAAAGAGAAAACTGTAGTTTGAAACCAAAGTAAATAGCAACTGAAAATGCAACAAGGTGTAAAAAATAATACAAAAAGTCCCAAAACATCAGAGTCCCTCGTTTGGTCGATGCCACCGCCTGTGGTCCAACCTCCAGGCTGGACTTTGTTGCTCTTTTCATGTGCAAAGTGAAAGAAACATGTGAGAATAGGACGGAAAACGTAAGAATCTTAAAGTTGTACATCCGGTATCGTTTGCAGAAAATCCATTTTGCACTGTGAACCAACGTGCTCTTGTACATTGACACTGGCGCTGGGAGTGGCAGCGTAGAAGACAACTGATGATGTTCTGACAACAACACTGTCAGTACTTTGCCTGACAGGTTTTTGCCTTCTATAGTTGACACTTTCTGATGTGCTGCTGAAGCAAAAGGAGGAATCAGGTTTAAGCAAAACAGAGAAGTTGGTCCCAGGAACCGAATTTTGATTGACCTCTTGGATGTAATCATGAAGAACAACCTAAGACTGGCAGATGTAGTCTGGAGATGACTAAACATGTAAAACCTCCTTTGAGTAATTTATCTCCGTATTTACATGTGAGGGAAAGCGACGCGACAAGCGGCCGTCACTGGAAAAGAATAGACGGCAGGAAAAAAAGGAGAAAAACAGTGTCATAAACATGTTAATGATGACAAATGGAAGAAACACGACACGTGAACCATTACGGCTGCAGTCTGTCCTCAGGCAGCCAAAGTGGAATTAGGAAGGAGATCCATTATGTCCTAATGAGTCAGAGGAGGAGGAGGAGGAGGAGGAGGAGGAAGAGGAGGAGGTGTGCAGCGACAGTCTCCTCATAACGAGTGCAGCTGATCGTCAGACAAACGAAGCACAAGTTGCTTTCCAACAACGTCCAAGCGTTCCTGCATGTGTCTCTGTGCCATGTGTCACTGAGGATGTTTGAGTGTCTGCACATGTGAGTCTTTGTGTGTTTTGTGTGTTTTGTGTGTTTTGTGTGTTTTGTGTGTTTTGTGTGTTTTCATGTGTGTGTTGCGTGAGCGCTGGAGTGCAGGCTTCACTGCCGGAGTCTGGTCTCCATTAGGTCCTTATTTCTGTTCCCAGAGCCCTCTGTTCCTCTTCTGATGGAGGCCCGTTTCCACCAGGAAAAAAAAAAGGATGAAAGTTGTGAATGAAAGTAAAGATAAATACAAAAACTCTGACTTATTTTTAGTCCAAATTCTAGATATACCTTCAAAACCTGATATGATGTTTGAGGTAGAACTTAGAAACTGGATTTACTAAGTTGTGAAATGTTTCCTCTCTCGTATCACCAGGAGCATCTACTTTCCTTCATTTCTTTTCTTTTCTTTGCTGAAAGGAAAGTCCACTGAATGATGTAACCCAAATACTCCAGGGCTGAGCAGTCCTGTTTGAACCGATTTAAAACCTTCTGGATTTATTTAATATTCCTTTCCTCAAAGGTCTAATTGAGTATGTTGGCATCAAGTCCTTCTTCTTTCGAAAGTCTGCCTTCAAGGATTTGTTCTTTACTGGATCCTGGCTGTTGAAACATCCTCAGTGCTGTGATGCAACACGCCTCTGACCGGCCGACATCTTGTTTATATGTTGTTATAGGAAGACGATGCCTTCACAGTGCAGGCCTCTGGCCTTTTCGTAGCTCTTTCAGGACATGGAAAAGTCGTTTTCCATACATTTTTCCAGGCCTGCTTCAGAGCTGCTGTTTATTTACTTTCCTCCAGTGACTTTCCATTTCTGCAGCCTCTTTTCCCTCCATGTGGCATTTTCAAATAGTGACAGGCTGAAAGACTTCACTGCCCCAAAAGCGTTTGTTTCTTCCATAAACAAAAAGAAGCCTGGTTTCCCCTCCGACCCGGTGTGGCGGAAACACTGCACCATGTGGCTACGGTAAACCAGGCACTTTGTTTTCTTACTTTTGGGGGGAGGCAGTGTGAAAAGGCAATTTTGCGATGAAGGGTGTTATGCAAGCAGCCGTGCAGCCCCTGGATTCAGAGAGGAAATGAAAGAATCTGAGGGTGAAACCTCTCGGGTCAGAGCTTCACACAAAGACGGTTTCCTGCCTGGTTCTGGGGAAAATCAGGACAAACATCCCAGAAATATGGAGACTTTACGCTGGCTTTCTTGGACTGCATCGTGTTTCCATCAGCAGGAAACGCAGCGTTCATAATGTCCCGCTCAAGTCTTTTCTGTTCTGACTGATTGTTTTTGTCTTTATGTTGTCTCGTCCTGCTCGGGATCAGATGTTTCCCTCGGAGACAAATAGGCCGGATAGTTTCTCTGCCGGGCCGTGAAGCAAACTTTGAGTAACTCTGGAGAGGCGGCTGCATAGCTGGGGAGTGAGGTCAAGCCTTCGCTGCAGCTGCTGCCTGCAAAACACTAACAGATAACAGAGCTGCCTGTCTATACCGATGCCTCTTTCTCCCGACTGCTCTTGCCTAAGTTCACGTCAAGACCTTTTCGTTTCACCGTCTCCAGAGTGTCATGTCCTTCACTTGTGTCAGACTCGGGACAATCAGCACGTGAGCATGACGCTGGACGGGAATGAGTCAGTGGCACACTTCATCCAACTGGAGACGTGATGCGTCCGACTCGCTCGGCTGAGCTTAGAAACTGGTAAATATCCTGATGTAATACTGCAAATATGGCTGAAAGGATGAGCCGGGCTTCTGCTGTCTCTGCTGCTCGAGTCCCGTCCTGTCTACCAGCGACGTTTGGTACCATCAAGGTCCAGTTGGATCAACTCTGAACTTTAACTGTCACATGAACCGAATCTTAGAGGGCCGTGACAGACGATGATACTGAACAGGAAAATATACAATACAGTCAGTTGTGCTTCTTGACCTTCCCCGAGGATGTCCATCCCTATACAGCTCAACTGCTTTCTCATCATGTTCTGATGGAAACATACATGAAGTTTGTTTGTGATGGATTACAAATGCATTTCAAATCAACGTCTCTTTGCTATTTATATTAGAAAATTGAAATTGTATGTGCTAAATTATAATAAGTTCATTCTTGATCTGATGATGAAACGTTTCTGGATCGCCCACCAAACATTCTCCAAACCTTTACCCAGAACCATCTCCTGTCAAACGAGATCCTTCTGGACGGTGGACGTCACTGTGAGGTCAATAAATGTTGGTTTACACCCAATGCACATAATTGCTATTTATTTATTTATTTATTTATAAATGTATATATATATATATATATATATATATATTATCTGACAGTTGATGTGCATGTTTAAGTATGTTTTTGACTTGAAAGAAAAACCTTTTAGTGGTGTCTTTGTTATTCTGGAGCTCCATAACTTTCAAGCTAATGCAGCCACAGCGCCGTGCAACCAAAGCAGTTTTCACTTCAGTGACTCATTTCAACGTTTTCCATGTGGTTATAGAGTGACGCTGCTGTTTTGTTGTGTAGACTGATGGTGCAGCGGTTGTTAAAGGATGCCGATGTGGTTGTAGAGTGATTTTTGTCTGTTTCTAAACAGACCAGACACTTTGGCTCAAAGGATATGTGGCTTCACCTATACGTTAAATCATCCCGTCAGGAGCTGTGTTGTGGGATGCATTCTGGTCTTTTATCATGGTGTTGTGTTTCTTTGCATTTTTGTGGTTCAGGCAGGAGACAGGAAAGACAAAGAAGTGTCTGCCTGATTCTGACCCTGGATGCAACAACAGAGTGGAAGTGGATGTTGAACATATGTTTGAATGAAGCAGCTAATCAGGCCTCATTCAGGGTCGCACACAAAAAGATCCAACTGCAGGTCATCCGTAGTGAAACGCTGAGTCCAAGTGACTCATTATTACTCAGGAATTACTGAACAAAATCAAAGTCCAAGTCCTGAGTCACGTTAAGTGAAGCTGCAGGAATCAAGGACGGCCAAGACTTGTAACGCGCTGCGATGCCAAAACTCAGATTAGAAAAACACGAGCTGATGAAAGTCGGTCTGGTATCAGATTTCTGTGGAAGTACCTGCACACTCGGTCCAAATGTGTCATCCGGCTCGTTAAATGGCAAAGAAAAGACTGGACAGAGTCAGAACGTGAGCTTGCTCATCAATTACTAACGATAAGTCAGAAGACAAGCGACACATTGAAGGAAGACGGCTGTAAACCTGCATTAACCCGAACTAACCCGGACCCTCAGTCCAGGCCACAAACCACTTTGTTCTGCTTTCCTTCATGTACCGCTCAGCCTCACAACAACTGGGACTGTTCAGGAAGAAGACACAGCAAGCTTTCATGTGGATTTCTTTTAAGATTTATGTTGGATTCTATAAAATGAAATGAAAAATGAATTTAGATGGAATCAGATCATTAACCAGAGCAGGATGAGGACTCTCACTGCTGGATACCTGCAGGATGCCAAACAGTGACCCCTCTGTTGGTATTGTGTGGTAGAACGGTTCCATTGTTGGGAAAGCAAGTGTGCTAAAGTCCTTTAAACCTCGTCTTTACCTCCTTTGCCTACAGTCAGCTGTTTGTCCTGGGTAAGGCACAGCTGGTGGGACAGTGGTGCCTTGTTTCATTAATGCCTCTTTCTGTTACTTCTGACCATGTGACAAACAAAAAAGTCCAATACGGTTGAGTAAATAAAAGTCAATTTGTCTTAATTCTTATAGTTCTGGTTCTAATGATCTCCTTTTCCTGGTAAGAATCTTTAGGGGACGCCTGAAGCCTCTCTGCATTCAGTTTCTGATATGTGGGCTTTGTCAGAACATTATCTTTCTGTCAAACTGTCTTTCTTTTGTATTCCTGGAAAGCAGCTGTCAGAACTCTCCTGATTCCTCTGCTTTGTGTCTCTTCAGGTGCGTTCATTGTCTGCTGGACCCCCGGCCTGGTCATCCTCCTCCTCGACGTCTTCTGCGCCAGCTGCAACGTCCTCGCCTACGAGAAGTTCTTCCTGCTTCTCGCCGAGTTCAACTCAGCCATGAACCCCATCATCTACTCCTACCGCGACAAGGAGATGAGCGCCACCTTCAGGCAGATCCTGTGCTGCCAGCGGCAGGAGAACGTCAACGGGACGGCGGCCGAAGGATCCGACCGCTCGGCGTCTTCCATTAACCACACGGTGCTGAGCGGCAGCGGCATGCACCACCACCACCACCACAACGAACACTCGGTGGTGTAAAACACAGGCTGGAGGTCTTGGAGATGAATCCATCTGCCTGAAGAGGTTTTCTCTAAAGGTCACTGCAAGAAGGTAAATGGATGTTTGTTGAGGATGAGCGGGACATGATATGGACGAAAGACACGATCAGTTTGGGAGGCGGGTAGATGAAGCTGAAGATGAACAGCAATGAAGAAGAGGATGGAGAAAGATGGAAGGACTTCATCTGTCTGGAGAACAGGAGTCTGACCTTCAAGGACTCTGATAGGCTGTTAGTATTTTTGTTTAGTTGTTTATTGTTTTCTATTTGTGTTAACTGTGTTGTTACGGGCAATGATGACATGAACTATTTAAAAGTAATCTGTGAAATGAAGGTAATGCCAGTATAGCCCGTCGTCTCTCTGCAGGCGCCTCTGACTTTCTGATCTTTAGATCCCATCACGCTTCACATCAGATGTACGGTGGTGCTACACACACCATGTGAAGCTACCATTGCTTTGGGTCTGATCCCAGGTTGACATCACTATAGTTCCTTCTTACATTTAGTGGAGAAGACTTCAGATCTGTGGAGATTTTAAACCAACATGTGTTGTTATGTGACACAAATGTGTGACTGAATATTATTTCCTGCAGCTTTAAGTTCAACATTGACCTTTTGGAGACTTTCTGGATCAAGTTCAGTTACACAGATTTCAAAAGGTTGCATCCAAAAATCTACCAATGAGCTGCCGGTGCTTCTGAGCACGCCAACGAATATCTAAAAGTCTGACATGTTTACCATGTCTAGCAACCTGCCAAAGCCCCGTCCTGGTCCATCCATCGTACAGTCAGCACAGTGTTTGGGAAGCCGTCCTGTGACCTGACAGCCTGAATGCTTCGGGCTGCTTCACTCCACTGACCATCCTCGCTGATTAAAATGCTTGTGTGAATCCATCCCAACGGTTTCTTGCTTTCATCCAACTTAAATACACGAAGGGTCCAAGACTTGCAAGAAACCCTGGTTTGTTTATTCCCTCTGAGGAATTAAAGACTTGTTGTTCCAGGGGTCTCACCAAGAAGACAAGCAGGGTTATGAGCTGAAGGTCATGTCTGGTCAGAGGTACCAGACCGCCTCTTGCTGTGTCCACGAGGAAGTGAATGTGAAATTATAACCAGTGTTAATGTGTTGGAGCCTCCTGGTGACTCTGACATTAAAACTACACAGCTGGCAACAAAACAGAAAGAGAAGAGGCGTTTCCAGAAGGTGGTGGCTGCCCTGCTGAGGGCGGGCCGTTCCATCAGTCCAGCATCAACACAACGTTAAAATGGATTTAATGAATGAAGGATTGAGCAACCCGACAACATCCACTAACATGTTTTCTAGCAGCTGTGCAGAACTGAACAGGCATTCAGCTCTGTCACAAGGTCAGTTTATACGAGGTGGGCAGAGTCAGACTAAAGAAGCTCGATGACCAGTTTGAACTTTACCACAGTTTAGTAATGAAGCCCAGAATGAGAAGTCTGCTGCGTTGCCCTGAGCGGCGCTTGCATCCCCCATCCCACAACATGCCCTCGTGTCTCGGCGTGTTGGGCAGTTTGTGGGACCAAAATGAAGTCAGGGTTCACCAGAGGCAGCGCTCGGGTGTATTTCAGAAGACTCAGTGACTCTTCGTTCAGGGACTCACGGACTAGAGCAGCCTTCTGATTGGCTGTGGGAACGCTCCAGTTTGCTGCATCTTCCCTGTTCACCAGAAAATGACTGACGTGGACACGTGTTCTTACCGTGTCATTGGTGCTGTGAAGTAAACATTAGAACATGTTTTGTTGGTGGCTGGAGTTAAGATGATGGTGTTTACTGCAGCACAAAGCAAGTACCTTTCAGTGACGCGTTGGCGTATCCGCTGACCATAAGACGCTCTGAGTGCGTTTTCACAGTTGGCTGAGTGAGAAGTGAGCAGAAATGGAGCCAGTCCAGTGCTGAACGATGTCACATTCTTCTCCACAAGTGCCCTCCCTGCCCTCTGCCGTTAACTACAGATTTGTGTGCCAGCTGAATGTCAGCGTGGTGATGCCATGACGTACGTCCTCTCTCACTGCCAGCTGATGTTTTGTCATGACTTGAATCAAAACAGTTTTTGGCCAAAGCACACAGTCACGGCTCCCAGCAGCCGACAGCCAAGTCGGAACCGCAGTCGGGTGTTATCCAGGAAGAAGATGTCTGTCAGGATTTAAGCTGCAGCGCAGACATAAAGTCAGCTGTGATTCTTGCCGGTCGCGCGTCCAAATTTTTAGCCAGTTTATCGAGAACACGATAAAGATCACAGCTTCTCCTTGTCACCATGTGAGGCTTCCCCACGGCTTTGCTCTGTCTTCTCACTGCTCACATGAGACGCTGTGGTCGAGGCGCCGTGCACCAGTTTCTTTATTGTGTTGGTGCATTTTTTATCTTTGTAAAATAAATAAATAAATAAAAGCAGAGAAAATCACAAATCTTAACTTCCATAAAATATTTGCTTGTTCTTAAACTCCACGCCTGTGAACTGACGCGGGTCTGAGCGCCGCTCATTGTCTCATCCACCAAACTCCGTCCATGGACGGCCTCCATGTCCCACTGTCACCCAAAGAACTGATTCAGGTTATTATAGCAAACCAACTAAACTTTTCTATGGCTTTGTTTACCAGTGTGTCCCTCTTCGTATACCGTTGTAAGTACATGTGTACAGTATGTTTATATAAAATATATTATTCAAAGTTAATCACCAAAGGGAAACGTGTTGTGTGCCTGTAAAGTGAACTGTTATACTCTGTCCAGATGTACTGTAGGATTGTCTTGTTTTTTAAATGTCATTTGTATTGCAACCCTACTTACTGAGTTACCTGTAGACACTATTACACTTACTAACCTGTTGTGTGTGAGTGCAGCGAGCAGCTCAGCACCAGACTGAGCGTCTCTGTTTGAAGCCTTCAGCTTGTTTCCCACCAACACGTCCACTGATGGACGCTCCAAAAGTTATATTCAGGCGCAACAACACCTTGTGTCACTTTCTGATATATTCCTTTTTTTGAGTTGCAACAGCTTCTATAGAAATTATGTTCAACCAACGACGAGTTAGTGGAAATATCGCTTTCTCTACAATCCCAGATATTTCTAAGATGAGAACAGATTTATTGATTATTGATTGGTAGCAGAAACACAGTGTTTTATGTTGAGATATATATATATATACATATATGTATATATATATATATATCTTAGGATAGGTTTGAACAGAAGTTAAACATTTTTTAAAGTTCATTTGCTCCAACTGGATTTTCTTCGGCAGGTTTTGGCCTATTTTATGTTTTTGTAGCTTTTCAGGAATTACTTCACTCGTTGACATTGAAATTGACTTTTCTTTGATATATATTTGAACTGCAGTCATTTATTTGCATTATATTTATACATTGAACATAAAGACATGAAACAGTAAATTCAGGTTTAAACATTCAATATTAAGTTGATGCAGTTATTATGAGGTTAACTTTTATCTAATTTAATAAATTAGACTTTTCTTTTATCTACACCCATACATTGAAGGAAGTGTCCTATTAATGACCTTTTCAGAGCGAACACTGATCCGTCCCTGCAGCTCGGTGAGAATGAAACCACTGGAGATCATCAGATGATGCTAAGCTACTTTTTAAGCTCGTGTGTTGTTAACAAATCGTCTCATGACTGCTTTAAAGTACAACAGAGACGAATGTCAGATGAATGCTTCTCAACAGAACTGCTTCTGCCGTTGTTCTCTGTGTAAATCCAGAACTGTCCTGTTTCCCACGGATGGTCAGAGACCACTTTTATGCCTTTCTCTCCTCAGACTAGCCCATCCCGGCTATTGTGCCCTGACTGCTTCTTATTCTGTCTGAATGCTGCGTCCAGCTGTGGCCTTCAGGCTGATGTTGCATGACGCAGCGTGTTCGCAGTTTAGGACTGTTTGTGTTTTTAATACCAGAAGCTGTGCGTTGCAAAGTTGTACCCACAGTGGGGATGTGTGCACTGCTGAGGATTCATGACTGATCTGAGCTCAGCTGGAAGTCTGAAACAGTCTGTTTTCCAAAGCGAACCATTGCTCTAAAAGGTTGTTGAAGAAAAAAAGAAGCAAACCACAGATTTTAACAAATGTACCAGTAGTTTCTAGAACGTAGTTGTGACACAGAAGTAAATGTGATTTCCGTACTATCTATACTGTAGAGGCCAATATGACTGAATGTCCTGCCAGAGTCATCGTGTTGATGTTCCAGCAACAATAAAAATCATCAGAGAGTCTGAAACCAGGTGTGAGTGTGTTTCACTGAAGTCAATTGTTCTGTGTGCCCAGACTTGGACCATTACTGATGCTGGGGCGGCACAGTTTGGTGATCATCTGTTATCCACACAGAAGTAAACAGTAAACATTAGTGCCAGCGCTGTGCGTTCACCCTGCAGCCTGTCTTGTCAACATTTAACCAAACCAACTGAGTCCAAACATAATCTGGTTCAACACTGTTCACCACCTTCCCTTCTAGAGTCGGAAAGCTTCATTTCTCAAGTCCATTTTCATTCAGGACTTCCAGACCTTTGGGTTTCTAGCTGCTGGGTGATGGATATGGCTGCAGGGGCTCCTCTGCCTCCTCTTCAGTGGACTGAAGAAGGTCACCCAGCAGACAATGATAAGCACCTTACTCTTGGTGCAAAGTCAGTTCTCACTTAAACTAGTTCTAGTTCTGCTTAGTTGATATGTAGATAGTAGAGACGTGCCGATCCAATACCGTCACACACACACAATCCTGCCTTCCGACACATCACGTGTTCGTCTGCTCATTGGCTACAAGTGTACAGCGTCAGAGAGTGTCTGCAACCCGACTGGTCGAATCTACAAGGGTGGGACTTGTGCGGACCGGGTTGACTGTCTGAGACACTCCATTGGCCCTTCAGGCTGTCACTCACCCCCAAAGCCCTCCTATTGGCCAAACTAGGTGTCAATCAAAAGCTGAGCCGTCCGTCGAGCTGCCTGTAGCGCTTTCAGCGCGATCTGAAATAGATTCAGGCTGATTTTACCAGAAGAAATGAATAAAACAGCCGGAGCTGATCTCAAGCTGGGAAGACATTACTGCAGAGTTTGTGCCTTTGAGGATCTAATACGTTTTACGGATTATTTGTACGGGATGATGTTGACTGGTTGTGTCCGGACAGAATGAGACCAAGCTGGTGAGGAATGAGCGATGTTTGAGCTGCAGAGAGCCTTCAAAAGTAAGAAAACTCCGATTTTAACATGTTGCTTTTCTGTACAAAAAGCTCTTTGTGTCAACGCTGTGGTTGCTGCAGGTCAAAAAGGTTTATATCATCGGAAAGAGGAGACTCTGAGCTTTCCTTTGATGTGTATGTTGTCGGGAAACGTGATTGTGGAGCATGCGCACATCTGGCTGTAATGTGTTTGGAAAGTGGTCACGTCCCGCCGGCGGGCCGTGGGAGCAGTAAGGGCTTAAAAATACTCTTCTTAAATATTTGTTTTTAAATTGGAAGTATATTTTGAGTGAAATCACCCTTTAAAACACCCGAACTAGAAGCCGTGCACTTCTCCGGCCGTAGCAGAGAGTCCAGCCTCTCCGTGCAGCCCTCTACCAGCAGCCTGTACGGGGCTCTCCGGCTCTGCACACACAACCTTCCTATTGGATCCCATCCCGCAGCACGTCACTACGTTTCCAGTTCATTTCACGCACTGAGAAATCCAATCCCTGCATGACCTCACTGTATCTGTCTTCTCTTAAGATCAGCACAAGCTATCCATTCACCTGGACTTCCAAAGCTTATTGACATCACTGGAGAGCTGCTGCTATCTTCATCGCCAGCGCTCATATGCTTTCTGTCCCTTCTCTTCCATAACTCAGTACCTCTGAGTCATGGACGAAGCACACAGATTGTGGGAAGGCCCGGTCCAGGCCGTGGGTAGCTCACCTCCACGTCCCATGCCAACATCGTGGTCTCTCCCTGAAGCTCTCATCTTTGGCAGTGTATGAACATGTTCTCCACCTGACCACCATCAGACATTGCTCAGAGGCCATGAATAGTTCATGTTCCATGCTGTGCCATAACTACGTAGAACTGGAGCCACAGGTTCATGTCAGTTCCTCTGTTCATCCTCCAACTACAGAATATTTCCTTTGCATCAAGTCTCCATTAGGTGTCTTGCCAGATGTTCATCTGATTGCATTCAGCATGCCGCTGATCCCCTGCATCCAGATGGGAAGGTTACGCATACTTTCACAAATTCAAAGAAAATGTGACATGCTTGTAGTCTCACATAATCTCATATCTCACGTAGAACAGAACATGTCCTTTGTGTCAAGGCTCTATGACTCTTCTGGCAGTTTAATGCTAGCAGCTGGACCTGCTTGAGTTCCTTGAAGATGTTCCACCTTCATCCAGGAGGCTCCATCAGCTCTGACTGACTAGCTGGGAGTTCCACATCCTGAAGGAGACGTTAACACCTGAGTTTGGGTTTTAATTGGGGGTTTGTTGCTCCTCCCCCTCGTTATGCAGGTCGTTAGTGCTCCCCCTGACACAGTGGGGTTCGTTAGGGTCTCTGTGGCTCGGTGTGGATGTGGGTTCATCTTCCTGGGGAGAGATCTGAGGACTGAGCTGTGAACAGGTGAGAGGTGATGCCTCAGACCTCCACCTCTGCTGAGGGATGGTGTTTCCAGTTAGATGGCTTCTTTCAGCCCCTCTCTCAAACCCTCTGTCCTCCCTGCAGGACAACATCTAGACGTTGTTGTCTCCACCGCAGGCTTTGCTTAGATAGATAAAGTGAATGACAGTGTTTAGTCTTGCATTGGCTGTTCCTTCCTCTTATCCAACTGTGTCTCTGTTTCTATGACATCAGAAAGTCAAGGCAGGAACACACAGGGTCACAGACCCACTAATCAGAACCTTGAGCTGCTCACACGGTTTGGATCGCCTCGGCTGTCAGCACAACTGTGTGTTTGCTTTTGTAAGAGGAACGCTGAATTTCTTTTCTCGTCCAGTTTGACCGTTTGGCTGCGCTGTGCAGGTTCAGAGGTGGGAAATGCAGAATAAATTAGTTCCTAACACTTAATGTGGTCTCTGTGGAGGCAGTCATTCTGGACTTGGCTCACATGATGACATTTTCCAGAGAAGGTCAGCTTCATCAGTAGAACAGGAGTGAAGGCGCTCTCACAGCTGCTGCTGACAAGTCATTTATCAGCAGGTCATGAAAGTCACTTGGTGTGATTTTGCCATGATGTGGTTCCTCATTTAAATGGCAATGGTACTGGATGTAGTTATTGGTTGGCTTAACATGGAGACCAAGTCGGGAAAGGACGTTTTTTTTAGCACCAATCAGAGAAGAGCTCAACCTGAAAACCTTTTATTTTTGCAGAAATGTGTGAATGTTGAAGGTGTAAAAGCCACACAGCACTGCCACCCCTCAGCTCCAGATGAACCGTTTGGCAGACCAAGTAATGCAGCACTTTTTAATGATTTGTGTTTTCGACAATACAAAATACCGCCTCAGTGCTGAAAGCCACTCAGACATGAAGCGGGCTGAAGTGCTGCCGGGTCCTGGTGTATGTTCACGCTGCCGTCAGGGCGCTCTGGGCCGCCACGGGTCACGTGTGACAGGAATTAAGCAACAGTCCTCGCAATGGTGGCAAATGTTTTTATAGGAAAGAATGTTCAGTGTGTGTGTGTGTGTGTGTGTGTGTGTGTGTGTGTGTGTGTGTGTGTGTGCGTGCGCTCTGCTGTGTTTGTTGTTCCACAGCTTTGGAGTGCTAGCCTCCAGTCGACTGATATATGTCTCCTCACATCCTGTTGCTGCCTAAATGGGCCAATCAGAGCCATTACAGCCACACAGGAAGTTTCCCTCTGCGGCCGCTGAGTGGGGGGGGGGTCACATCTCCGTCACAATATCAATACAAACACTTTGGTGGTTTCCATCATGGTTCGCTGACTGATACATTCGTCCCTGCGGTTAGATGTCCTGCTGCCTGTGTGATGCTGATCTCAGTGGATCAAGTTAGTCGACAGCTACGTTTGTGAAAGATGGAAAAGTCAACAGGATGATAAAGGCTGAGCTGCTCACGTTGAAGAACATTCAGAAAATTCCATCTTTTAAGTTTGTGCACTGCACAGACACAAACTGACCCAACGGAGGTTATGGTGACAAAACAGGAAGCGATTCTTCGCTGTAATAATATGCTGCTGCCAAGCTCGAACAGCTACTTCTGCAATTTGGCAGGAAGGTTGGAGGGTCCATTCAGATAAACCTGAGGCTTGGAGAAGAGATGATGGACTAATTCACTGTGAATGAGTGTTACTTCCCACCATGTGCAGCTGGCCTCGCAGTGCATTCGATTAAAAAAACACAAAAACATTTCAGACTGAGCAAATGGAGAACAGGAGACGGAACTCACTGCAGTTACTACAGATAAGAAAGGAAACAGTGGGGATGGAAAAAGAGGGAAGAGAGGACAGATAGCGATGGAACAACTGAGCATGACGAGGAGGCGTCGACACAGAAAGGGAGCAACGAGTGAAGCCTTTTAAGGCCAGACTGAAGTAACCGAAAGGGACCAAATGAAGGATAAGAAAGAACAAAAGATGCTTTCCATCACCATCAGTACAGACGTCTGCACAAGCTTACAAAGAACCACATCTGACTTGTGTTTCAAATCCATTTCAGGCCAAATGTCACACCACAGCCAACTGCTGGAAACACCACGACTGGCTTGTAAATACTTGAACAGTTGGAAACCATCTCCACAGCGCTGACCTTTGATGAAACAGCAAAACCTGCAGTGGAGCAAACTTTATTATTAAGCAGCATTTATTAGGACAAAGGTGAACAATTTCACATTTGAGGCATTTGAAGTACCTTTTGCATAACTTTGATCAACATTCTTGGACAAAACTCAAACGTATGTAAAGAAACAAGCGAAATGCTGAAGACGCGACTGCTTCAGTCGTCTCAGCTGAATCTGCTCAGAAACCTTTCTCTGTCTGCCAGTAGAAACTTAACCTTTATGAGATTTATTTGTCAGAATCAAAACATGTGCTGCTGTATTACTTGGGCTCAAGCCACAGCTTCTGGAAATAAGAAATACATTTAATGTGAAAGTGCCAAGAAAAAAGGGGGGACATGCAGTTCCTTGAATGGACACTTGGGGCAGGCTCCTATAACAGACCTCCAGGGTAGCGGGCCCAGTCATGCAGCAGCTGCAAAGGAGAAGCTTTGGTTCCTCAGTCTGATGTTCTTCACAGACAGCTGAAGGCGATCCGTTTCCCTGTAACTCACCAGGACGGGCCGTGTTCAGGCTGAAGGTTCTGCACAGCTCAGAACCCCCTCTCATAAGACAGACGGGTCTACGTGGTTCTGCCTCTTTACTCAGGTTTTGTCTGTTCTTTATAAACAGTCTGTGTTTTGAATTGGGTTTAGAACCAAACTTTGTGGTCTTGCTCACAGCTGAATCTGAAGCTAAGTCAATGACACATCGATTAGGATCTGAAATAAAAGCTGAAGCTTCTGAGGTGATTGTAGGAGCGACAGCAGAAATGTTCTGAAGAGATGCTTCAGCGTCTTACATCTTTAAGAAGCTAAAAGACGAGTCCAGTTGCTTTCTAATGAGGCTTCTAGGATTACTGGGACCTGGATGACTGAGAATCGACACAGACATCTGAGGTGATGATGTTCCTTCCTCCTCCAGGAGATAATGGATCACAAAATACCAGATGTATTTAGATACATAAGATGGGAAAGAGAAGCAAAGAAGGCAGGAGTAAATGTGATCCAGACATAGAAATGAGCGGGAGGTGAAAAGTGAGGCGAGGGGAGGAACCCAGGAGGAAGTGGGAGCGAGTCGGAGCCACAGTTTGGATCAAGGAGACGAGAGATGACCCATCCAAGGTCTAAACTCCTCTAAACAGTTTACACTGGGCATCCCCTAAGCAAACACACAAGCACTCATCCCCCATAAGACTTAAGACCATAAGACACACACACACACACACACACACACACACACAGCCATGTTGACTAAGGTTTACAAATGAATGGGACACAACCCTAACCTTAAAAATGACTCGCCAGCATTTTGTTTTCCGCCCTCTGAGCCCTCTGGTGGTGACAAGCGGCAGGGCAGCGTCCACACGGTGAACCGCTCGCTGCTCTTGGGAGGCTGTGATGGAACGTGTTGTGAGCAGATGATCGTGATTAAATCAACAGAGGGGAGGAGGGAACGGTTTGAGTGCAGCGTAAGGTGAAGCTCCTCTTGTGCCATTTTGCTTCATCAGTAGATGAATGCTTGTCATTCTGAGGTTCATGTGGGGTCTCAGCCTGTCTCTGCTCGAGCTTCAGCTCCTCTGTTTGGTCAAAGCCGGCCTTGAAACAGCGCTGAGGAAGTCGTAGGTTACGTATCATTTGCTGTGGGTTTGCCTTCTCTTCCCAAACAGCCACAGTGGACACAGCAGCCTGAAGCCATTTATCTCCAGTGACGTGCAGCAGATCCCCTCATTCAAGACTTTGCAAAAAAAGGAAAAAAAATGTGACATCACTCACAATGTTAGGATTTTATTTTTTCTATTCAGATTTCATTTAAAAAATTTTCTGTCCGCACAAAATGTCCACTTGTGAACAAGAAATCCTCAAATCTGACCGGTTCTTTGGAATGTGAGGTACGGAGCGCATCCAGGCAGTAAACCATGATTCATGGCACCGTCTGCAACCAGGAGCAGCACTACGTCCCACCAGCATCATGACAAAACAAGAACAAGTGTCTGGCTGGCCGTCACTTCCTGTTCTCCAGTATGTTCTTCCCATCGCGGCTGTTCTATGTCAAACAATAGCTGACATATTAAAGGCCGCATGTGAACGGCTTTGAGAGAATAAGAAGGCGTTACACATTTTTAGGGGTCACTATTAAAGTTTATGCAGAAGATAAATCCTAATGAGGCTTCATCTAGTGCCAGCGTGGTGGTAATGAAATCTCTTTATTACGTTGGACGGTTCAACATTTTGAGTTCTGACCCACGAGCAGCAAAATGAGTGACACTGCCTCCAGCTGAGCTTCGTGGTAACTCGTAGTCATCAGCGTGTTAACATGACTGCTACAGCGTTCAGAACGCATGCACTGAAAAAGCAGTTTCATTCCCCTTCAGACACATTTTTCCTGAATCTCCAATAAAACGTGTTGAATAATTCTGTTTATTTGCAAGCAATACAAAGAAATATCATAATGTCAAGAAAGTTTGGCAAAAACAATAAAGTTTCTGTAACATAACCAAAACGTAACATCACACTGTATTTATAAAGAAAGAAAACGTTCAAATTAAACGTATTTTCTCTGATATTACCTCATCGTAGTTGTTGTAATGTGATGTGAACACTGGACCCACACCGAGTCCAGGACCCAGATTTTAATGTAACAGCTGAAATGAAAAGTCTGATCTGACGCCCATTCAACATTCAGTCCTTCACAGTGAGGATCTATTTGCACATTGGGAACATTTTGGCCATTCTTCACTCATGAAAGAGTCTATTTTAAGGCACAGGAATGGATCCAGATAATGAAGTTCTGCATAATTTTAATTAGACTAAATGTGTGTCTGCGCCTCGTGGACACCGATGACGTGTTGGAGGACTAGAACAACCTACACGCCTGCTGGGTTTATCGTTACGTCAAACAATGATCAACAACACAGATCAACATCAAGAAAAGTACAAATTAAACAAGAATGCCCAAAAATGGAATCGCAGTTTGTCTACAAAACAATCAACAGCAATGGTTTAAAGTGATTGTGTGCCACTGTGGAATTAGCGAGCTGTGATCCGATCATACGGCACCAGAACTGACTGTCATCAGTGTGTTGTCCGGATACTATTATAGGAATAACTTTCCACAGACTGCATCTCTCAGTGACCAGTGAGCAGCACGGCACCCCGTCAGAAATCTGCTTCAGGGTTCACGATGACAAGAACAAAAAGATCCAATCATTCCAACATGCAGTGGATGATGCTCAACAAGGAGCTTTAGTTCCTATCATGGTTCAGTCAGAGCTTCTGATTGTCATTTCATGGAGGATAAATGTCATGCAGCAAGTGTGAGCAGTAACTCCTGTGAATCCAGACTTCCTGTCAGGTTGATTAGCACAGGGACCTTGTTTCACCTGTTTCTTAGTGACCATGTGCAGTTTCACCTGTAGAAGTAGCGCTGTGTCACATCTGGATGTCAGGAAACAGGCTCTATGTCAAGGATCATCACTGATGTGGAGAGGCTGGGCTGTCACCAAGCGCTGCTGTGGAAGAACCTGCAGTGAGTTCTCAGTCCAAACAACCAGAGTTGTGGTGCTTCATCAGGCCTGCTCGCAGCATGTTGAGAACATGCAAATGTTTTGGCTGCACCAACAAAATTGTCCTTCAACACCTGCTGTACTCGCCAGATTTGGTTTCCTGCAAACATGTTCCTCATGTCCAAAATGAAGTTGAAGTGGAAGGATCGCTGTTCTGACACAGATGTTGCAGATGAATCTGACATGTTTATAAAACGGGACTTCTGAGGAGTGCTCCAAATGTCCGCGACAGCGTTTGCATTTTGTAGGTGTGGATTGGAGCTTTTTGAGCGCCCCGTGTACATCTGAATGGTTTGTGTTTAAGTTTCTGAAGAGGCTGTTCATTCACACGTTTGGCATCATTGCTAACTAACGAGTATCAGTGTGATGGACAGGTAACAGGTATGTCAACAGGTAGCAGCAGCTACTTCAACATGACATATTTGTGACACAAAGCAGGTAAAGGCTTCAGTTTGGCTCTCTTGAAATAAAAAACAGGCGGAAAACGACTCTGTGGTACCTTTGTCTTGTGCTTGGGCTCCATCTCGGGGTTCTTTTAAAGTGTTTCCAGGCACCAAATCACTCCACAACTCAATGCTTTGTTTTCTACACAGGAACTAAGGCTTTCGTTGAAGTTAGCAGTCTGCTTCAGTCTCAGCGTTCATGCTTAGTCTGTTTTGGTGCATCCGCTCCAGTATCCGATGGATGCTGCTGAAGCTCGGCCTGTCTGATGGGTGTGTGCTCCAACAAAGCCTCATCAGATTGTACAACTCCAGAGGACAGTTCTCAGGACTGGACAGGATGTGACCATCCCTCACGTAGTAAATGACCTCCTCATGACCCATACCGTAGTATGGCTGCATCCCATGGGAGAAAATCTCCCACAACACCACCCCATAGGCCCACACATCTGACTCTGTGGTGTAGCGGTTATAGAAGATCGACTCCGGGGGCATCCAGCGAATGGGGATGGCGTCGTTCTCGTTGGCTTTGTAGTAATCGGCCGAGTAGATGTTTCTGGAGAGACCGAAGTCTGCAATCTTCACCACCATTTCCTCCCCGACCAGGCAGTTCCGGGTGGCGAGGTCACGGTGGACGAACTTGCGCTCCGATAGGTAGGCCATCCCTGCAGCAATCTGCTTGGAAATGGATAGCTGCTCCGAACAGGACAGAGGTCCCGCCTCCCCATCGGAGGAGAAACTGCGACCGGAGAGACTAGCTCGGCTGAGGGTTCGCACCGATTGGGTGGGAGATCGGCGACGCAGGAACTCGTTGAGGTCGCCGTGGGCCATGTACTCGAACATCAGACACATCGGTTTTCCCACTGCACACACACCTGGGGAGAGAGGACACAGACGGCTTTATTCCATGACCTTCATGCTGATCATAGACGCTGGCTTGTACGTCCCACCACAGAGCTTGGAGAGAACAAACACAGAGTCTCAGCCACACAAACATGTCGGTGACCTCAGTGAACACTCCGACAGCATCACACAATGAGCTCATTCACTGTAAAAGGTAAACAAACATTCGGCCGAGACACAAACAGACAGAACCGTGTGACCACGTGTCCATGCTCACAGCTAACAGCTCATGCAGTCTGCATTTACAACCCGGTGATGGAAACATGGTGGACCTCTGAACTGAAGGCGTGTTTGCTTTGTGCTGCTGTGGGGAAACGCAGGCAAACAGAGGATTCCTAAACTTGGAGCTCGGACAGAGGCTGCATATCTTGTGGATCTCAGTTCTGATTAAGAGACTCAGAAATAACATTTTCTGTGTATTTGGCAGCAGTTCTCCAGTTGGCAACCTTGAAGCGTGTTGAAGTCTGAACACGTTAATGAATTTACAGTAAATGCGGTGGACGTGGAACCTCCGTCATTCAGCGCTGGAGGACGACTCCAGCTGCATTTTACCATCAGTTGTGAAGGACAGCAGCGAAGTCTTTGGGTGTAACAGCAGCGCTGCAGAGGTGACCAGACTTTATTTACCTCCTGTAAACGAGTGGCTGTCTGCCTGTGTGTTCATGCATTCCTGTAAATGCTTGTTGCCATGGGAACTACAGCACACACTGTTCGGACTGTGCAGAACCCCGGCAGCCCGGCACAACTCCTACGTATGTCGTTCATAGTGTCAGCTTTTTACAGCTCTGTGGAGACAACAACATATTCATAAATCACCAGATTTGCCAAAAGAGCAGAAGTGGTCCACAGGAACCGAGCTGGACTCACTTTGCTCCTGCATGTGTTCTTTTCGGTTTAGTGCGTGACCAGTTGCTGCACTGGACTGTTCTGAGCCATGTTGGCCACAGTCATAATTTGGATTGATTGCACATCATTACTTCTGTTTTTGTGACAAATTGGAAGCTCAACGACCCGCCGGTCGGCCCGTCACTCTGAATGGTTCTAAACTTTGTTGGAGTGCAGAGAAACGTCTTGCAGAGCTCCCAAATCCCTGCGAAATGCAAAATATGTCAGCTTGAATTTCGTGGAAATCAATAGAGGACTAGATTGACTGAGACAGAAAACCATTACACAGTTAGCTCTTGGACTGGACCTGGCGCTGCTCGCCGTGGATCCACACTGTGGACGAGGCAGAGCCGAAGGAAGCAAGTTGAGCTGTGACACCCAAAGTAAGAAATAATAATCTTAATTAAAATATTTGTTTTTAATGCAGTCCATGCCCAGATATGAGGAAGTGAACGGTTATTACTCCAAATATTGTTCCTACGATTATGATAGGATAATATTTAGCATAATTATTCATATATTAGGAGGTCAGGAGCATGTTCGTGGGAAACAAAGGGGATGAAGGAATAGAAAACACATTAAAGCCGTAAAAACACACACATGGCACCGAAGAGAGAAAACAGAAGGCAGCGGAGAGCAGGTGAAGATGGTGTTTATGGATGTTCATACTGAGGAAGAGCCTGAAGTTCAAAAGGAAAATAATTCAGTACATCAAAAGCCACACGTCCATGTCCTGGAGAAGACGCACATGTCGGCATTTTGTTTCGTTTGTAAATGAAATTTTTTTTTTAAGTGAGATGAAGAATTGCAACATGTTTCCTCAGAAATTCTGGCTGATGGAGGAGTTCTGGGAGGTGGTGCTGAGTGAGTTCATGTCCTGTGGGTCGCAGAGCGGGCCGGCTCCCAGAGGACCGGCTCTGATTACTGAGGCCAGCGGTGGGAGGTGCAGATGCCCCTCAACAAGCTGCAGTTCAACAGTAGCAACCTTGCTGAAGGTCAGTGGCTGGATTAAAGGGTTGCTCCCCATCGCTATAAATATACATCTACATATATACATATATATACATATATATGTAAGGAAGAAAGCGTCCTCATCCTGCACACACACAGATCAAAGTCACGACATGCAAACACATGGTTCTCTAATTGTGACACATCCATGTTACGGATGGCGCGTGTATTTTTACACATGATTTACGGTGTATTATTAGTCCAGGGGGTAATTAGAGCTTAGGGAAATAATCTAATCAACTCTGGTTTCATGTGCTCCAGAGACTTTGCTGTCAGTGTGTCACTCTTTAGACGAGTCACTCAAAACAGAAAACATCAGAATCCTGTGAAAACATTACGTCTCTGCAAACGGTTTTAATGCTGATTTACTTCAGAACCAGCGGCGCTGTAGAAGCAGCTTGTTTCAGTGGCTCTGTTTACTCACTGACAGCTCCACACAGAGGATGTCTTCCCCCAAGTATATTTGGATGTGAACTGTTTGTGTTAGATTAGATTAGGCTGTATTGCTGTAGATAAACTTTAATAGAGGACATTTGTTTTACTGAGGCCAACATGTGCTGTCAAGCAGCAAACAGTCCTATCGCAGTCTGTAGTGGTTTTATAGCATCGTTGTAAAAAAATAAAAAGCAAAGGGACATGACTTCATTCAGGGGAACTGCTGCAGGTGTGTGCAAGGTAGGACTTGAATTTACAGAAGTATGTGTGGAACATGCAGGTCTTCATCCTAATGGGACTTGTTCCCTAACATGCTTGTGTGAGCTCTGCTGAGGCGAAACATGATGCAGCTGCATAAATCAGGTCAACAGGTGCATTTCTTTTAAAGCAAACGTTTGCCACCTGCAGGGCAAGTTCTTGCTAAGTTTATGCACATGCCTAATAGCCCATAGTTTCATATATGTGGCTAAAATTACTTGACAACAAAACACGGCTTTCAGAGAGCAGAGGTGGCTGTAGAGCAGAAGACAAGGTCTGAATCCTCAACCTCTGCTAAAGAGCATTTTGCAAAACTGAATAAAATGAAAATATTCAATCAGCCAAGAAGGATCTATTGTATGTAAAACCAGTGACGAGGGCCCAGATTACAGACCAGTGCATGTTGGCAGTAGAATACGTGGTGCTGTGTTTATGGCTGTCAGAGGTTCCTCATGTCCTCCTGCCTGCACCACACCTGTTTCATATCTCTTATATTCTGAGTTTCTTAAACCTTCCTGTTTTCTCTCTTGCTGTGTTTCTGTATCTGTTTTTGCGCTTTGGTTCTCCCTGAAGCCAACACATGGATCCAGCAGCTATCCGATGTAAAATCCAGCTGTGATTGAGGTCTCTTTGGAAATCTGGCTACAGCCTGCACAGCTTTTTCTCTTTCACACGCACACATGTGAAAACGCACTGACCCAGGAGTCGCACAATGTTCGGATGGTCAAACTCGGCCATGAGCGCTGCTTCTCTCTGGAAGTCGTTCTGCATGTCAGCTGAGGCTTCCTCCTTCAGCATCTTCACAGCCACCATCGTGAAAGACTCCATGGGCAGCAGGCCTGGTGCTCTGAAACACACACATTTCCCAGGACGGTTTAGTAGCGACCTGAATAAGCATGAAAACAAGTACTATGACTTCTAACATTGCATTTTTGTCCCATTGTGCAGCTCTCTGAAGCCGTGTGTTTGGAATTTGTCCTCTAGCTCCTCGTCCTTTAGCACAGCAGCGTAAACGGACTGTAAATGTCAGAAGCACACATGCATACGTACGTACACACACTTCCTGTGTTGGCTCACAAGGGGCAAACTAAAGTGAGCATGTTGTTTCTCAGCCTAGATTTATATATAGTTTGCACACACTAAACACATGGAATCACTCACACACACACACACACACACACACACACACACACACACACACTGAAGCCCATCTGTCAGGGACACAGTTATTTACTCCTCGGCTCTATTTAAGCAACTGTGTGCTAACTGTGCACCGATACGATTGTTTATCTGAACCCCCGAGCATGTGCAGGAAGCAGCCTGTATGTGCACACAGGTTAAAGGTTATGTGTGTACACAGGGTTTATGTGACAGTGTTGCTGCTCTTGTGCTTTCCTTAAGAGGACCTTTTACTAATGAACGCTGGGATTTTGGGCTGAGATGCAAGTTGACAGAAGCGTGGCAAAATCTGTAGTCGTCAATCAAATCTTGTGATTCTAAATGATTGATGTCGTACCGTCAGACGCAGATTGCAAGAAAGATTTTGCAAGTTGTAACTCGTATAGTACAGCATGCAATAAACTCATAGAGTTTGAAGCCACCTGAGGAGAAAAGGTTCAATCAGCACCCTGACATGTGTGATCTGCATCCGTCAGAGTGTGATGTTCCCAGGGGTGTCCGTGTACTGCACCATTCCTCTCCTCACTCAGGGATTACCAGCTGACCTTCAGGACAGATCTCACATTTGATTGGCTACTCGCTGCAGGTGCTACTGTTAAAATACCACAAACTGTGATGCTGAGATGAAGCCATCATGGGATCTGTCCCTGAAGCACATTTATGTGTCGTGTTGTGCAGATTGCAGTTGGCTGTATGTGGTGCCTGTGGGGCATCAGTCTGCTGCTTAGGACACAAATCCAACGGTCCTAGATTCCTTTTTTGCTTCTGTGAGAGAAACAAGTCATCACAATAAAAGCCCCAAATGTTCCTAAACAGAAGACTGATGTACTTTAAAGCTCTTCATGACACAGTGGCTCCTCTCTGTCGGGCTGGGGTCAGAGCTGCTACGTGGGTGAAAGGCCAGCGGGAAACGTCTGATAGCGTTAGAGTCAGAAAAATGCTCAAATCAACATGCAATGACTTCCGCTGTCCTGAATTCTTCTGCAAACATTTTAATGGGCTGCAGAGGTCGTCAGTCATGGATGGACTGGCTTGCACTGACCTCGACCACGTGGGTTTGTCATCAGCACATTATTAATATTAGCAGCATTTTGCTATGCAGACTTGCCATCATTATAAAAAAGTGCCTGACCTGCATTCATGCATAAAGTGTCAACTTCTCAGAACTGTCTTTAAAGCATAAATATCCCAGGTACGAGTCAAACACTGCCGACTTGTTGAATGATTTATGACATTTCAGAAAATACAGCCAGCATGTGACCCAGGTCTGGTATTTGTCCAGATCACAGGGACTAGTTGAGACGTTTGTGTCCTGCTGTGAGCTGGGTCGGTGAAAGCGACACCTGTAGCTGCTCTCCTTGTGACTTTGTGAATGACGCAGCAGTTCTCAGAATGACCAGCAGCCTTGTTTAGCCACGCTGTCCTCCTCCTGTTTCAACCCTCCTCCTCCTCCGCCTGAGAGATATCCACATCATCATGTCAGCCCCCTAATTAAATATTAAAATGTTCCTCTTTCTACATTCTCTCTGCCATTTGGCAAGAAAAGCTCTTCAGCTTCTCTTTCTTGCAGTCCTTCTGTTGTGTTGCGTGCACTGGACAGATCCAGCTATGTTCTGCTCCATCTCCCCTCCTTACCTGGCCTGGAACACCCGTCCAAACGCTCCCTCCCCGATATCTCTAACATATTGGATGTTATTTCGGGGATACTCGAGGGCCAGCAGCTTGGAGTTGAGCAGCAGCGGGACTCGCTGGTACATGGGGTTTGGGTGGAGTCGATCCAGCAGGAGCTCGGACGGAAGGGCGCTCAGCGTCGGGGTCTCCATCACCCTGTTGACAAAGATAAACGTGAGGTTTAAAAGGAAGGACAGACAAAGCACTGAGCGTCACCTCATTGCTTTTACCTCTTCCGGTTCCTCCACTGCTTCCTCCGTCTGCGGCAGGCGAGGATGACGATGGCGAGGAAGACGGCAGTCGCGAGCGAGGTGAGGACGATGACGATGACGGACATGGAGTAGGCTGGAGATGAGATGGTGGTCGTCGGGGGGAGGCGAGGAGTCTGACGAGGGCCTGCAGACTCCGGCTTCGTCACTGACAGAGACAGATGCAGCAAAACATGAACTTTTTAAAATATTACAGAAATGTGTGTGAAGTGGAGAACGCCTCCGAGTGTCTTGACTGTGGCGGTGTTCTCATCAGTAGCTGTGTTAGCAGCTAGCTGGTCAGGCAGCCAGACGGGCAGGATGTGGAAGCAGCAGAGCCAGTACCTGCTGCTGTGCTGATCTCCCCACACTGTGGCACAGTGCAGTACTCCCAGCGTATGTTCGGGTTGGAGGTGTAACACCAGGGCTTGTCGCTGATTCCTCCTGGGTTCCTGCAGTGGTTCTCTGAATTCTTCAGCTCTGGAATCACATCCACAGACAGGCGATGCTGGTGGGGAACCTGCAGGAGGAAATACGATGGTAAGGAGGAGACAATGAAGCTATAAGGTGTTGTGCCTTTACTGATCTCCTGTCATGTGTCTGTGTCGCTTCTTTTGAGTTCTTTAAGTGGTTAGATGATGGTTAGAATCAAACTCATGTATCTGGAGGTGTTTCTGTGCAAAACACAATCTGTTCTGCTGAATGTGCTCCTCAGGGGTAATGAGTAAACAGAACCAGTCAGGCTGAGTAAAGCACGTCTATTCCAGCCTGATTTAACGGGACAGAGTTCTTACTTTTCCTGGAAATTAAACTAGGATGACCTTCCAAATGATTTCACATGTTTTTTTCAAGGCCCTGTTGTTGATCTTCAGTAAGGCTGCAGCTTAATAACCGCGGGCCGTAACGTCTGCTGGAGTGAGGGACATGAGGAGTTGCATGACTGTTCCTAGATCCAGTCCGCCAACTCAAACATGGAGCATCTGGTCGTCTCTGTGTGCCACGAACTTTACTCATCAGAGGAGCAGTGGTCAAGTTGATCCCAAGAGACACGACGATACGAGCTGAAGAGGACGAGTCTGACAGAAGCCAACTGCTCGCACAGTCAATCTGACACTGGTGTGAGGATGTTGAAAAATGACAAGCTAGGCCGTGTCTTCCACAATCATCTGTCGCCTCCTGGCAGGAAACGAGATGCCAGTCTGCGCTGTCACAGTGCGACACCATCCAACCATCCATCCCTATCTTCTTCCTGCAGACGTGTAGCGCTGCCATCCAGCCATCAGTTAGAGATCAGTTCGTCTGATGACCACAAGGGGTCGCTTGACAGGAAAAACAAAGAAAGGCGCACAAACACCTGAACAACGCTGCTGTTGTTCTAGTTGTAATAAAGTGCTTTACAAGGTGATACCACCTCGCCTTAACCAGCAACCATTAGTTCACGGTGGTAGCATTCAACTGAGTGGTGACTCAAACAGTGTGTACTGAACCATGTCGCAGCCACTCTGGTGGAGTGACTGGTGGCCATCCAGTTACTCCATGTGATGGACGCAGCAGTCGCCTGGTTTGTTCATTAAACATACCATCAGAATGACAGAACATCTTACACTCATTACCAATGTTTTCCACGTCTCTGCAATAAAACTGCATCCAAGTCAGACTGAGTAGTAAGTAAAGCATGACTCAGCACAAACAGGCTGTACAGCTGACATGCTTGTGCTGAGCAGAAGTGTGACTTCATGTGGAGGACAACGTGTGCTGCTTGTTTCATATAGAGCTCATATGCAGGACATTTTAAACCCAGCATAAGAACACTTAGTTCAAACACGTGATGTACAGAAGGTGAACCTTAAAGCCAGACATCAGCTTGTGATCTTTGTTTTAATGAATACTGACTGAGCAGCAGAAACACCAGAGCTGCTCCTCTGGTGGACATGAAGAAGCTGCATTCTTCTGTAATCCACCACCTTCAGTAGAGGTTCATGAATTAGGGATGGA
>NW_007578517.1:67216-79458 GCF_000690725.1 Stegastes partitus | reverse complement strand
GTGTGTGTGTGTGTGTGTGTGTGTGTGTGTCTGAGTGTTCTTGTGTTTGCACTTGTGAGCACTTTTCTGTGTTTGTTCTTGTTCTTGTAGAGGTCCAGATCGGTGGATATGAAACCGAGCCTCCACATGATATCAGTAAACATTCATTAAGTGCTCCCAGACTTCATGAGCACTGATCCCGTGTGTCCTTCTACTCTTTCCATCTTTAATTCATGGTGATTGTGAGTGACAACCCATTAGTCGGTAGCTACTGAAGACCACAGCGTGCTTCAGAGGGACTATTTCTGCACCACGGGCTGCGTTTGGTCAATTAGTTCCAAGCAGCAACTGTGTCAACAACAGGGGCGACTCTAGTCAGGCTGCCACAATCTATTTGGAGACGTTTTGGAGAAAAACTAAAAAAAAATGTTTGCATAAAGCTGCAAAGTCACCAACGGAAACAGAAATGTGCTAAAGCCGTTCTTTACATGCATGTGCTGCCTCAGCAACCTGACGCATCAGATGGTTGTTACACAGAACCATATGGGACGCTATGGCTGGAATATGTTGGAAAAATGGCCGACGTTTTCAGAAAACACTTGGCAGGTGAACCTTCTGACTTTAGCCGTCTGTCACGGGCTCCATGTGAAACACTGGTGGAGCTGCCAGTAACTCCTCACAGGCCTCTAACTGGAGCGATCACCAGCGCAGAGCGTCGAGATCTTGCAGTTCTCAAGAGAATCCAGCTGCCTCGCAAGACGGCTCCGATCAAACGGAGCCTGTGTGCAGTCTGCTGGTCAGTAATCAGACCCCCTGGTTCATGATTACATGGAGTCATGTTGTGTAACGATGAGGCTTTATTAAGTACTTTTCAAGAAATGACAACTTTAGAGTTTAACACCCTACATGGTTTATTTACGCTGTAGAATCCTCTTACTATTTCAAGTACCGAGGTTAAGACCCTACTATATTATGTACTAGACAAGTTTACCTGAGTACAGGAGCATGTACATACCTGCAGGCTCCAAGGCTGACACGGTATCCCGGACCTCGTCACATTCACGCTGCCTTGGTAGAAGCGACCTCTGTCGCTGTAGCACGTTGCTGTTGATACCAAACAGAACAGATGTTCTCTGTAATTCAGATGCTGTTTATAACGACTAACGTTTAATAAATGATGTGTTCATTCATGATGGATGCCTGATGACGAGATACAAACACATCTGTGATGCTCTTACTCGTAATCTGATCTTTCTTGATGTCTGAAATGTAGAAAAGAGCAGATTGAAAAAGTGAAACATCAAGAGGAAGAAAACTGAATGCAGCTCTGAGGGTCAGTTTGGTCCAGCTGAGATTATATTACAGAGGAAACACACACTATTATAGCGAGCATCACACACACACACACACACCTGCAGCTGTGTATCTTGGCTGCGTTCAGCTCAACCCTCCTAATGACCTCATCAGGATCAGTGACCTTTATTTGGCTTTATTTGGCCTCTGCACACTCAGGGAGCTGCAGCGAGCCAACGCCTGCTTTCTCTTACGTACGCTCCATTTACTGCCTCATGAGGGCTTTTTAAAAACTTTCAAGACTGACGTGGTCATGAAGCAGGTAAACGATGAAGTTAGAATCTTCCTAAATGCTTTGGGGAACGTCTTTCACAATGACAAGCAACATCCGTGACTGTACAGCTGCTTCCACCAACACGCTACCAGCAGACTTGTGTATGTTATCTGAGGGGTGATTCAGGATGAACGGCTCCAGACTGAATCACCGGGGTTCTTACCTACAAAAGGAACGTATGTACAAGCATCAGGGTCTGTGCGAAGACTGGGTAAGGCCTGACAGTTGGGCAGCAGTGAGTTTGGAGCGTGAGACCCAGTGATGGCGCTGAAGAGGCCGTGCTGCACTGAGCTGCTGCCCTCCAGCACCATCCACTCCTTATGGCAGTACAGCTCCTTCACCGCCAGGCAGTGCTCTCTGTTTAGTAGAGGAAAGAGAAGTGGTGATGCTCCCTGATTACGTCAATGACTTTATCATTTGTTAAACTCATTCACTGCTGCACAAAGCAAACAAGAAAAGAAGGACGTGGGAGTCCTGCTACCTGCACACAGGTTTGGGAGCAGGTCCTAAGCCCGATGGGTTGCAGTCGGGGAACGAGAAATGGCAAAGCAGTGATTGTACTGCAGGACTGCACAGCCCGCTGAGTCCTTCTAGCTCCGCCCACCAGCTCTGAACCAGGTACTCCTGCATGTCCTCTGGGTCCGAGTGGGAGGAGTTAAAGAAAACCAGCGAATCGTCGTGCAGAATTGTGCGGCAGACGTCTCCACGATACGCACTGCAGTAGCCAGCGACGCCCTTATAAAGTCTGTTGGAAGGAGAGACACGCATGAATGCTTGACCTGCTTTGTTTTCTCTAATTGTTATTTTTGGGGCTTTTTAAAAAGGTGTGTTAGAAGGTAATAGCATGGAGGTGCCAGGCAGCAAGGCAGAGAGAGAAAAGGTATGACTCGAAACAAAGCTCTGCTGTTGATGTTAGAAACCAGCGACAGAGTCAAATGACTGTGTAGACATCAGTGAGAGGAACATTTGTGGCTTATGAACCATTAATAACACCTTATTTATGTCAAGCACAGTGCATGCACCTGAGGGGACACGCACCTATAAAACCTCCTGGAAGTGTTAAATTAATTTGGCTGTTTAATAACGAAACAAGACAAACCTCACACGATCCTTTCATGACAAAGTGAAAACAGATTTTAATTTAAATGTAATTAATCAAACTATAGAGTGTAAAGTTGTGACTGGATCAGCGGTCAGGATGACTGACGCCCCGTTGAGCCGTCAGCCATCACATCTGGACCGTTCTCTGCAAACTGCTGCAGCTCTGTCACGTTGCACAAGGATCAAAAGTGAACGACCCTCTCACGTCCAGGCACAAATACTAAACTGGGTGAAGGTCTGTGCTCTGATTGGCCACTCCAGAACGTTGTCCTTGTTGCCTTCAGGACGTCTCTGTGGGGCGATGGCCGTACGTTTCAGGTCGTTGTCTTGCTGGAAAACAAGTCTTCTTTCAGGTCACAGCTCTCTCTCAGCCTGCATGAGGTGGTCCTCTGTGTTCCCCATGCTTTGCTGCATGCACTTTATCCTCTAGGGCCTCCGAGAACCATTCCCACATCATGATGCTGCCGCCGCCGTGCTTCGTGGTGGGCTCGGTGTGTTTCTAGGGATGTACATTGTTTGTCTGATGTCCAAAAAGCCCCATTTTGGTAACAGCAGAACAAAGAATCTTCCTCTTTGTTTCCCAAATGCCTTCTGGCAAACTGAGCATGAGCTTTTCAGAGCAGTGGCTTTCTCTTTGCCACTTTCTCATAAAGCTGACTTTTTAAGGCTCCAAGGGACGTTCAGTGACTTGGAGATGTTCTTGTATCCGTCCTCTGACTTGAAAGCCTTTTCACTCAGCGTTCTTTTGTCTTTGCAGCGTGGTTATGACCGGCAGTGCTGAGTCCTCACACCCGTAAAGGGGCTGAATACTTCTGCAAGCATTATTTTACCATTCATATGTTTAATTAATCAACATGGCTTTGCTTTGACATGGACGAGTCTGTCTTGGACCGTGATTTAATGTTGAAAAGCAACGAGAAAGAGAAAGGAGGGAGCTGAATGCTTTTTGTAGGCACTGTACCTACTGCACTGCCCTTTGCTGTACGACAACTGCCTGGATCTGCTTGTGTAGTGTGTGTGTGTGTGTTATCTTTATGTTCCAACAAAAAATAGAAAGAAAGAAAATAAAAGAAGTAGACGCTGACTTCAGGTCCCCAGAGCGTCAGCTTTTACTGCTGTGGCTGACAGGTCGTGAACATGTGAGGTGTGTCCGCTGAAGAAGTCATAAGAAATGGTCTTTCACCTGGAATATCTTCTTTAACATCATCCAGATGTTGCTGCTGAAGCAGGTTGGGGATGGTTTAGGTGAAGTGACATCCTGTCTGTGGGACTTCCTCCACAATGAGCAGCTCAGTCATACATGCTTGTGTACCAGACTGCCTCTGTTCCTGGTTCTCTCTGTTTCCTGCTCTTACGTCTGTTAGTCCTCCAGCATGAATATGATTCACATTTCTCTCTCTCTCTCTCTCTGACAGCCTCCACTCCAGCTCTGCCTCTCAGCACTGCAACACTTACAGACTCCAGATGTGGATCTTGGGGAGGTTGCTGCTCCAGTGGAGTCCAAGTCAAACCATCAAACCTAAAGGTGACCTGTAAATCTATCAACCCCACCTTTTCTTTATTTTCTCCCCTCCTTCCTCACCACATCCCTGTTTCTGTAATCCAGATGTGGTCACGAGTTGGCAGATAATGTTCTAAATCTCACCATTAAACCTGTTTATGACCTGCAGTCCCACGTCTCCGATGGACCTCGTTTCTCATCAGGCTGCCCGAGGCCCACTTTCTTTCTTCCTCCCTCTGTGTGTCTCCTCCTTCTGCCTTTCTCTACTGTATCTCTCTGTCTTTACATAGTCCAGATGTGGTAACAGTCGCTCTGTTGTGGTTCAGAAAGGTTCAAATTCAGCTCACACCATGTGAGTGATTGAAAGACAGGCTCCCTTTTGGCAGAACAACTCTGCTGGCAGAGCCAAACTGTATTCAGCCGACCCAGAAGAGCCTTTGGCAGCTCGGCTGTTCGCATAAAAAAATCAGTGGCAGGCAGTGAATTATGGGATTATTCCTATTTAAGGCTGCTCCAAAGGGTTAAAACATCTTTTTGTCAGTAGAGTCAAAGGATTATTCCACAGCAAATGTGATACATGCAAACAAACCAACAATGAATTTGTCTTACCTCCACTCTACGGGGAAGTGGCAATATCCACAGGACACCGGTGGAGTGAGCAAAAGAAGAAGGAGCGAGAAATACAAATTAGTCGCAGTGAGAAGAGAAATACAGCCATGATGCTTCTCTCTGCAACTCATAGCGAAGTGAAAGAAGACCACCAGGGCCAGTGTGTGTGGTCGGGGACGAGGCATGTCGGCCGGCGTCCTGAGGTGACTGGTCATGCTGTGTTTGTGGAGGGCCACCAAATGGGGACCCAACAGCTGAAGCCACACAACACAACCAGCACAACACAAGGCAGCAAGAGCAACACACACCTCGACAAGAGCTGCAAGTAACCATCAGCTTTTCTCTGAAGTTGCACTGAATCTGTATATTTGATGTGGAAGTTAAATGTTCACCTGCCACAGTGACTCTGGCCGTTGCTTTGACGGTGTTGGCTCCAGCGCTGTGTTTGTTGGAGGCCAGACAGGTGTACAGAGCCGGCTTGTTGACCGTCACTTTCAGAACAGACAGTATCACCTCTCCTACCATGGTCTCCTCCACTGATGCACCTACAATCTGGAAAAGCAGGGAAATGGTACCATGAGGACAAATCCCAACGAAAAGCTGTAGCATGTTCTTCTGGAGGTAGCTGTAGCTGTATCTGTGTGCTGTTAGTTGTTGGGGTTAACAGCACAAAGATGCTTACATGGCTCCCCTGGAGAACAGAGAACGGACCGGGTGACATGACCAAGTGCAGAGACACACTGAATTCACTATTTGCCTCATAGGATCAAACCTGGGCTTCCTTTCAGTCGGTCATGGTTAAAACATGTGTAATGATGCCTTCAGTGACTTCTCTGGAACCACTCTGGGACACCAGAGCATGAAGATGTGCTGGTTATGGCTCCACTGAGACAGCAATGTAGAGCTCAGGCTTTCAGAACAAAGATCTCAGATGAGCAGCCCAGCAGCAGGCAGCATGTAAACAGCAGGAGGACACGAGGAGCAGCCGAGCTCTTCATTCTAAGTGTTAGCACAACGTAAAGGAGTTATACAGAAATCAACCTCTGGTTAGTTGACCTGAATGAGGAACGGGCATAGAAAGACCAAACCCGGCTGTGAACGGGTCTGTTTGTGCTGGTAGCGGTGGCGTTTCAACATGGGGGTGGGACTGACTCACTCCTGCCTCATGTGGACTTTTAAGGAACTACAGCTTTTGGGACTTTTTTTTGGGGGGGGAGTTTTTATCGTCCAGAGGTCACCTCTTACTTTACCTGCTCTCTTTTCCAGAGGAGGGAGGAAATGCAGCCCTGATGGCCACAGACAGTTTACTTTTCCATCTACACCTGACTACACTGTGGGAATGCAAATGAACCATATCAGCAATATGTGGAAGGGCGAGTGAGCAGACGGGATTATAGGAACTTCTCCTCCCGGTGTCTAGACACTGTTCATACGCTGATTATCGTATAGTCGCGGCGTTGGGGTAATGAAATTAAATGTGTCTGTAAACGATTTGAACATTCCCCAGTATTCACACAACGTAAATGGAGCCCGACCAAATGCGTCTGTTGTTTTTAGGTTGTGCATTCACACTGACATGGTTTTAAATGATGTATGTCAGTGTGTGCAGTGTGTGTGTGAGCGGGTCAGTCAAGGTGCTGATATGTGACTATGTCTATATTTGAAGCTGCGTCTGACACCGCCTGTTTTTAGGACAAGCTCGATCCAGCCCCGCGGAAATTAATGAGCTCAACAAGCTGCCAGAAAAGCAGCTCCCACAGTCATTTTAATCAGCACACATACTATTTACAAGCATTCTGGGCCTGTAATCACATCGTAGCTCGCACCCAAGACCATTAAATAGGCAGACATGATGTGTATACGTCCACCGCAACAGCACGCGTAAAAATGTCTTGTTGAAAAAATGACTGATTCAACATTGAATAGGCTCTGTAGCATCTATTATTCTTTATTTTTCATCTACATTTAGTTCAGATTTCATGTGCTATTTAACAGCTTCACAACCTAAGAACTTTGGTCATACATGGTTTTCCTTTGACAGCATCATCAGAGCGCTCACTGCTTTCAAAACATCACTCCAATTAAAGCTGATAACAATGTGTATTATTATCCAAATGCAACCCAATCTCTTCAATCCTCTGCCACGATAATGAGAATTCCTCTGGTGTTTGTGCCGCTGATCCCATCTCTGAGCACGTTAACTGGCCTGAAGTACAGACACAGACACAGACAGCCAAGGGATAAGAGGCTAATTTCTTGTATATGCATTACAGTATCCCGGATTTATGCTACGCTGTGGTGTCATGCTTTCTATTTTTGCCTTTGCTCATGCTCACTCTGTCTCCCGACTCAAATTGTTTTGCTGATCAAGCCTCACGGACAGCAGATGAACAGGATATCAAAAACGCCACTCGTGTCTCGCTAAAACCACTTAAGAAGAGAACATATTGCTTCTGTAGGCCAAGAAGAGGGAGCACCGGGACGCTGTACATACATAAAGCTGGTGTGGATGCGCAGCTGCAGTTACAGTGTGTCTGACACCTCTGGACAGCTGGTCCTGGGTTTGATTCCAGATGTCCATTATAGGCTACCGTATTTACACAGAAACTGGAAGGCTGTGGTCATGTCTGCACGGTTAAAAAACATCCTCTGGCTTGACTGGATTTCTGTGAACCAATCAGACTTATGTTTGGCAGTGCCAAGCCCAGGATGCAGCAATGGTGCCCCTGCAACATGGTGCCAGGGGGACGGCTCTGGAGGAACTTTAGCACACAGGGAGGTGAGCTCTGTCATTAAACGACGAAGGTTGTGTCTGCATATTCCACACACGACTGCCAAGCATGTGTGTCCGTGTTTCACTAATTCTGAATTAGTGGCCAAAGTGGGCAATAAATACAACTAACTACTAGATGAGGATGTCTAAGTTCTTCTGGATGTCTCAGTGGGGACATCGATGCTTGTAGATTACTCCACTGGTCAGTATCGACATGCACATTTTATACATAAAGCTTGATGTGATTATCTTATCATAACAGACTTTCTTGGCCCTCCACTCTATTATTGTCACTGCTTTGTCATTATGTAAGGCTCTGCAGCTGACAATGCGTCACAATTTTAGCTACGTGCTAACATTTCTCTGATGCTTGCTGTGTTGGCTGACATTTGAGCCAAACTCAACCACTGTGGAGGGACGACAAGAATATTCTGGTAAGATCAAAAGCTGTTATGTGAGGCCAGGAGGACCAGGAACATGGGTGGATGGATGGATGGATGGATGGATGGATGGATGGATGGATGGATGGATGGATGGATGGATGGATGGATGGATGGATGGATGAATGGATGGATGGATGGAAATTGGATTTGATTGCAAACATGTAAGAACAGAACGCAAGTCTGGGATCAGTGAATTCAGCTGAAAAATATTAGCGTCAGCCGTGGCCCTTCTAGAAACCCGTTTTGGGACATTCTAGCATGCACAAGCACAACCACGCACTGAATCTGAACACTCACAGTATTCCCATTTTCCAGCCAGGTGATGGTGGGGATCGGATTTCCTGTGGCGTTGCACTCCAGGGAAATCTGGCTACCATACGTAACTCTCCTCTCCTTTGGAACCCGCAGGATTCGAGCTGGAGCTGGACACATGGACACAAAGGTATGAACTCATGGACAAACATAGCCACACCGTAATCAATAGCTTACTGAATTTAAACTTCTGAAAGTGTATGTATATATATTTATGTGTGTGTGTGTACATTTAAGAATAGAAACTACTTTAAAGTACATACCCTGTACCTCTATGGTGACAGGCTTTGAAAAGGCCAAGCCGAAGCTATTCCTGGCTACACAGCGATACTGTCCTGCATCCTCCTTCTGGATGTTATGGATTTTCAGTGCACCATAGTCCAGGATGGTAACCCGGTCGCTGATCTGGAAGAGACAGGGCTGAGATCTAAGAATAATAACAATATTTCTTCTCCAAGGCAATGAGAAATAAGAAACCAGGCCACAAAGGGCCATTTGGGGTTTTATGTGGTGGTGTTCTCCAGTTTATTTGCCTTTGGAGCCTTTGAAGTGGATGTCAGGCAGACACAGAACGACACTAAACTCTCAGACAATTGTTATTTACCAGTCTGTGAAAAGCTTCATGCAGCTGGATAGTCTCTGAAACCCCTCAGCATACCTTGATAAGCTCATCGTCCTTGAGCCAGGTGACATCCGGCTTAGGGTTGCCGAGGGTAACACATGGCAGCACCGCTTTGGATTCTACGAGAAGGGTCACGTTGGTAGGATGGCGTTTGATCTGTGGCTCTGATGGAGGGACAGACAAGGAACGACACTCAACACAACGCTTTAGATTTTAGTTTAAATTGGATTGCTTCAGAATCTGAACTAAAACAGACTGTAGCCCCACAAGTCTGGAACAAGAAGACATACTCATCTTCAGCTGAAGGGCTCCACAGCTCTTGGCAGGCTCTCCAATGCCGTTACTGGCAAGGCAGCAGTACTCTCCGTTATCGGTCTCTCTCACATGAGGGACGACGAGCATCTGGCCCTGTTCTCTGAGAAGGTAGCGGGCGTCATAGTACCTGATGGGATCAAAGGGATGTGCAAAGAAAAGAGGTTCTGATCATGAGCAGAAGTGACCAAATGATGTCTGCTACCCTTTGCAGAGACATGCTGTGACGGCCAAACATCACTATTAACAGTTAATTATTCGTATTGTTAGCCCTACAAAGACCTGTGAGATGTGATATATATATATATATATATATATATATATATAAAATAGTCGTTAATGTCAAGCAGCTCCATTTAGACTCTTTACCATCTGTTTGTATGAGATGAACTGAGAATTATATTCGTATCTAATAACGACTAGATTTTATGTTAGCCTTGTAATGGCCATAAAGTTTAACTTTAGCTCTGCAGCCACCAGCTCGTGTTTGTTACCAGTCTGGTTTTACAGGAGTGCACCAGCAGTGGGCGCTGGTTTTAATATTTTTCACCCTCCGCTGTCATGTGAATAATAAATGTGTCGTCATTGAACTGAGAGAAGGACTCTTTATGCAGTTCACTTCGTACATCAGCACAGGTCCTGCTTCTGTTGGACCGCTTCAGTCTGATAATGTTTGATAATTGTCCAGATGTCCTACATGGATGTTTTCTAACAAAATAAGAACTGTAGGTGTTGTTGAGTGGAACCCAGAAGCAGCCCAGTCTGCCCCGGCTGCAGACAGCCAGACGGATCATGGAGACACCACTAATGTTACCGGCTGCTAAGTCATGATGAAGTCTGCAGCCAAAGTTAGCCTGCTGCTCTCATGTTTAGCACCTACTGCTGACTCGCCCCCACCCTCGGCCTGCAGCTCCAACAAGTGCCAGACCACCTGTGCAGGTGTGTCTAAATAAATGGCAGACTGGTCCTGCAGTTCCTGCGACTTTCCTTTGGTCCTGATTTAACCATCTTTGGGAAGAGACCAGACATTCCTCTATGCATAAAAGCTAGTGCTACATGAAGTCCTGAGCTGCTCCCACAGAGCTTCAGCAGAGGCGGGACACTTACATGATGGGGTGGTTGTTCTTGGTCCAGGTGACATCAGCCGGTGGACGAGACTCCACCTCACAGATGAAGGTGGCGTTGTGATCCAGGAGCACATCCACTGTCTCCAGTAAGGTGATGATGCGAGGCGCTGGGCAGCACACATATACAGACAACACTTAGTTTAAAGCAGCACTTCTGACATATTCAATAAAATTAAACAAGAATCTGAAGGATCTCGTTCAGCCTTTGAATGAATGCCCCAAATGCAGATGTGTTCACAAAACAAGGAATGAACTACGGACATGATCACTGACACACATTTTTCTAGAATAGAAGATAGGGTCTAAAAATAAAGCCAGTAGTTTCAACATGTGACACCTGAGAAGTGAGACAGCTGCAGGGTTCCAGCCCCATTCTTTGGCATTCTGAGCATTCCTCTTTGAGCCTGAGTTCATCTGTGTTAGTCCGTCAGCAGCAGCATCCCTCTGCTGACTGACTGACTCATCAGAGGCTTCTGTCACAGCAGGCAGAGAAACGGTGACATTCAGGAGGCAGGGATAGAAGTTGGGTTAGCATCCTGAGGACTGCAGATAGCAGTGAAGCTTTGTTTTCATTCAAACAGAAGTTCATACATGACAGCATGGTGCTTTGGGCCCAGTGCATGAACTGGTTTCCACGATCTCCTTTCAACAGATGGTCTTTGTTACAGGGAACGTAGATGAATAAACCAGTTCTGCGTAGACTGATTGTGCAGATTAAAAGAAATACCAGTTGTTTGTGAGGCATAAGTCAGTGAAGAGGTGGTTGATATTTATCTCATCGACATACTCAGCTTTAATCACGGAGGGAAAATGAGAAGAAGGATTAAATTCAAACAAGTGGGACGAGGGGAAATGGTCTCATATCTGTGTTTGGCTCTGGGTGAATATATGGAGGAGTAGAAAACAAAAAGTGGGGAGTAAGAGCAAAGAAAAGCAGGGAGAGGAGATGGAAGAAGATAGCGGCGGCCGCACAGTCGTGAGGCTGTTTGTGTGGATTCAGATCAGAGACATCGGGTTGCTTTAAACTTTGAGTGAACTGAGGAGAGGAAGAGACGAAATAGAAAACAGAGGAGGGAAGGAAAGGAGGCAACAAGCAAAGCAGGAGGCCAGAGAGGAAAGGACGAGTCTGTAGAGGACACTGCAGCTTCTTCTGTCTCCTGTCACACAAAGATTTCACAACAACGGCCACCAGAGCTGGAGGCCATCACTGCTGTGTGACTCATGAGCAGCTGATGAGGAGAAGAAGTCCCAATAAATCCCAGTGAGCCTGACACCAGGGTTCAGCTTCATCCAGGGTCAAAGACCAGGCTGACATTATGGTCCCTGTGTCTGCTTTACGGGTTGCTTCATGTGTGGAGTCGTATTTTAGCCTCTCTGGCTCTTCACTGTGGGATCATGCACACAACCAGAGGATGGATCCTGATGGCTTCCTCTACCTGCCTGCTCATGGCCGCTCATCAAGCTGCTCATCGCTGCTCATCCAGCTGCTCATCCAGCTGCTCATCCAGCTGCTCATCGCTGCTCATCCAGCTGTTGCATCACTCCAACAGCTGACAGATTGGACTAAAAGTATTTCCCTGAAGAAGGTTCAGAGGAATGGTTCTGTTTAACACGTCTTGTGCTGATTTCTATGTACAGGATCACTCGTGGTCAGTTTTGGCCACGTGAGCAGAAATGTTTTCTTCCTGCCAGGACGCTGAGTGAACACATGGAAGCATCTGAAGAGCCAAGAAGCATGAGTCAGCAAGTTAGAGACCCGCTGGACCCGACCTCCATCACAGGTTCTAGTTCTGAAAAGGTCCGGGCACGTTGTAACACACACACACAGTAACACAC
>NW_007578517.1:41352-66309 GCF_000690725.1 Stegastes partitus | reverse complement strand
TCCTTGTGGTCAGATGAGACGGAACACAGAATTGTTGTGGAGGCCCGTGTGGGGATCAGATGTGTGTGTTGTGTGTCCGGCTCGGTCCAGACATGCTGTGTGGCATTGAACACGCCTGTAACACGCGGTGGTCGTTGTTTATCCACAGCGTGCAGTCCTGCTGACTCATCACGCGTCCTGCTGTGAACGCTGCTCCGTCCACACATCGGTAAACGCTCACATGCAGCTGAACTAAAGCTTCCAGCGCGACACGTTAACAACACGGCTGCTGCTTAGAAAGGCCGTCAAGCAAAGATCATTAATAATGATTAACGTGCTTTTTTTCTGTTCACTCGCTGTCATGTCAAATTAAATAAAATTGGGAAAATCAAAGCGAGCTCAGAACACATGAAGTGAATGTTTTTGTCATCCATCTGAGCTCTGTCGGATCCACGCCTCCAAACCACAACTGAAGCAGCAGCTAGAAGACAATAGCACACTTTGACTGCACTCGTCAGTCCACAGTTGCTCAATGTTCATTTGCAGTCACAGCTCGGAGAACTGCGGTGGACAAATACGAACCTTGCTCAAGTTCGGTCGCTTTGTTTGAACAGCTGTCAAAAAGAAATCTTGTACATCTAAAGAAGCAGTTGGACAATTTGACCCAGAGCGGGCCGGTTCAGTCTCATGAGACCGGAGCCCGACCCTGTTGGGCCGACAGCTTAACATGAAACACGTCTATTTTGGATCAACAGTATTGAAAGCATGAAAGAGTCACGGGTCAATAATTCTGTTGAACCGCGGCTCAAAAGCAACGTCTGGTTTCATAGAATTTGTATTTATTATTACTTTTGTCAGATTCCAGTTGTTTCTGTGACCGTTGTGGGTTTTCTTTCACTAACCGACCGGTACCAGCCATGTTGTCCATGTGTGTCCTTCTTCTTATTGCAACCCTAACCCTAACGCCAGTACAAACGAGAACCACCATCTGCATTCATTCCAGCCCTCTAATCACCAACACATTGTGCAAGGACCAGGTTCCTCGGCGAGCCCAGCCCTGGACCACATCAGCCCACTGCAGCTCACCTGGTATCCCCCAAAGCAGAGTGTGACAGCATCTGCCCCACCTGTTTCCCTGAGCCAATCAGCAGCCTGCATAGCTGTACATCTGAACCTATTAAACACCCAGGTCTATGTCATGTATGTGGCTGTGAAGTAGTGCAAGCATTTGAGACGTTTACCCATCTCACATGTCCTGAAGTCCTTGGAAGGCCTTTATTGGTTCGACAACAGGACTCTGTCTGCTGTGGTGGAGGGACTGAGGTCTGACTTAGAGGGGATAGTCTCCATCCACCCCGACCCACTCTGCTCAGAGGTTACACCAAAGTGTAGGAAGGATATGGACTTAGTCAGATTTACACTACGCTGGCCTATAAACACCTTCTCCGTTTCCCTGCGAGGTGTAGGGCGGAAACAGGTGATCTGTGCTACGTAGGTGGAGAAAACTGAAGCTGTGTCCTCTTTAGGAAAGATGGGATGTAAAGTTACTGAACAGAGGGATGCTGTGTGTTTTCTGATTGAATGATGCAGATGTTTGACCTGCTGCTGGCTCTATGGACTCATGTGCGACCATTCAGAGGATGGAACAGGCTGCTCTCACATCTTCATCCTGTTGTTCTCGTTTGTTCAGATTTTAGGGTCATTATCACAACTTGCTATTCATAACACAACATTCACACTAAAACTCTACGTACACATTCACATAAATGTAGCAGCAGCTCAGTAGAACTGACTGGATGTGGTAACTGGCCTAAAAAGACAGTTTAAAGACCAGTCACATGGAAGCTTACCTCTCTGTACGCCGTAACTCGAGGTGGCCAAAACCAGCAGAGAGACTAACAGCACCGTCATCCTGGCTCTACAACGATCCATCTGAGCAAACCTTTTGGACAGGAACAGGAAAAGTTGGCGCTTAGATCCCCATGTCAGGTGAGGAGATGTTGTCGTCGCTTCACTCCTTGTGTCTCTGCCCTGTTTGCGTCTGCGTGACTTAACCAGGGACGGCCATGAGCTCTGAGCTCGACACCAACAGCTCCGTCACTGCCTGTGTGTGTGCTTCAGCTGTGACGGACGGTGGCAGCTGCTCGCTGTCCTCATGCACAGCCACTCAGATCCTGCAGCTCTGCTCTAAGCTCCACCGGCTCCAGAGTGCAGGAGGCTGTCCACGGCCGAGTGGTCAACAACAGCCTGCTGCCCATTAATCACACGAGCTGCACAAAGGCCACATTTACTTCTATGGTTTTATGGAAAATTCACATAAAAACATAGAAACGAAAAAGAAGTAGCTTCGTCTCATTTGTTTTGTCAACAACAGGAATCCACTTTTCATCAGCGTGCTTTATTTCTACAAACTGACATCTGAGTTCATGTGGAACCAAATCCAGGCTGCTGCTCTGCACAAAGTGTGTTACAGCAAGACAGACAGACAAGGAACAGAGCTGTCAGAGAACGTTCAGCGTCAGAATAAGATCAAATATTGTACATGTATGTATATATATACATATATAGATATATACACACACACACACACACACACATATATATATATATATATATACACATACATGCGTGTACAGTGTGTATGTGTTTGTGTATCTTCTTATTGCCAGTCATGGTCCAATGTGCAGATAAACATTATGAGTACATGTCAGCAGGTCAAACTCAGACCTGGGTGCTCATCACACAGCCTAACATGTAACATAGTGCCACACGGTGGTCCAGGAGGCAGCCTTTGTGTGTCCACCTGTCGCCCGCCAGCCTCTATGTCCTGTGTTATTTTAGGAAAGGAATGGCATTTCACTTCATTTGCTGCTCGTCCATTCTGCTTGGGATGGACTCAACTATTGTCGTGCTCCGGCTCGGTTCGCCTCTGGGCCTGTTTTTGAGCTTTAGCAGCTGTACCTGTTGATTTAGTGCATGCTATGGGCAGGTTCAGCGCTACAGCGCATGCCTGAGATTGCAGCAATGGCATCGGTTGTGTTGCTGCTATAAATCCTGTTATGCTCCGTTTTAGCAGTTTGAACAACCAAAGCAGGTCCACATAAAGGATTTTTAGGGGACTTCTCATCAAATACTTTGCACCCGTTTGACACCCATCTCCTTCAGATCAGGTAACAAACAGATGAGCTGCAGCACGTGATGTTGGCCATTCACACCACTAGGTGGTGCTGCAGACATGGTAATGAGTCAGCGTTCCCCTTTTACAGTCATCTTTACTGTGTCATGAAGGCGACACACCACAAAGTATCTCACTCACATCAGAGAAACAGCAGCAGACCAAAGGTGAGATGAAGACCATGCTGGTCTCAAACCGCCACTTCTCTGCCAGGAACCTCTGACTCAGTGGTTCTGTTTGATTCTGGTGCTTTGGCTCCCTCTGCTGTTGGGATCACAACTGGAGCTTCAATGCAGCCACAAAAACATGTTTAAAAGACTTTTTTTTTCCTAAAAGGGAGAAGACTTTTCAGAAGTTGGATGCTGTGGAGCATCTGTTGATGTGAAAGCTGACAGCTAACGGCTCCACCAGACGTTCTGCCCAAAGTGTTTACAGGACGTGAACCACATCATTTTGTAAATTCTTTGATTGTGAAGCGTTACACGACGTCTCTGGCTCTGACTGGAAGCAGAAGAAGTTGAACCAAGCAGCTGTTTTGTCCTGAGAGGGCGTGAACACGTCGGCATGGCTGACAGTCCCACGAGGCCCTGGTCTTACTAAAAACATCACACAACCTTTATTCATGAAAAATGTTTCTGGATATTGTTTCAGTCCAGTGGCTGTATTTCATTATTTAATTAGGACCTGCTGAACATCAGCACAATCCCCCGTCATCCTCGTCTACAGTCCCGTCATTGTTGGGAGCTTTTCCATACCTTAGAAACTGGCCAAAGGCAACTTGGCAGTTCCCTGTAATGTGTAGCCTTCTCTCTCTATCCAGGCACAGAGGCGCTCTACAGTGGAGTCATATCTGGTGTCGGTCAGCCACTCCCTCTCCACACTGTCTCAACGTGTTCTGCAATAATTAACCAGCAGCTGCGGCGTGCTGCACCTCCCACCAAACACACTGTACTCTGGACCTCTGAACTCAAACACACACACAAGCTGTCAAACATGGACTTCATCTGTTAGAAGACTGAAAGACGCACTGGCCAGGTAGGAGCTCATCTTTATGCGTTGTTGCAGCTTGTTGTAGAAGAACCAAACAGTGCCTCCTCTGATCAAATGAAATGGCTGATTTGTGGTACGCAGTATGATGAGAGCAGTGTGGCTTCACACCGAGACACTCAGGAAGGCAGGATGAGGATTCTTTATATCAGGTAAAGCAAAACAGGTGTGAAGCAATGCCTTTCCTTACCTACAGGAGGTAGATATTAAACCCACAAACCAGATTATTATGAATACGGTGACACAGACACTAAGTGGTGTGAGCTTGTTCATGGTAGTGATTTACTGTCACAATGTGCAACACATGCTTCTTATTCAAGTGACACTGAGCTTCAAAAACAAGAGAAAGGCCCAGAAGGCTGGAGTGTCAGCAGGGGGCACCAAACTAAAATACATACCGAGGTGGCATCTACGCCAGAGAAAGAGCGAGAGGCACTTCATCAGGTCAGCACAACGAAGGAAAAGACAGAAAGTAGAGCAGAAAGGTGGAGCGAACAGGAGGCAGGACGGGAGGAGCTGCTGCCTCGACATGACCCGCGGCTCGCTTCCTGCCCGCTGAGGCTTTATCAGGATCACAGCTGACAATAAAACAAGCTTGTTCTGTTTGTATACGCGCAGCTCCAGATAAGAGTACCAGAACCCGTCCAGGAGCAAGTGGAGCAGCTGGCTGTGGCTCCCGGAGCAGGAGGAAGTGACACATGGTTGTAAGAATAGTCTGCAAAGGGGCTGCAGCAGGGATGTAGTCTTTATTGTTGTAGCGGTTCTTCTGTGTGCTGATGGTGCTGAAAGTCCCTTCATCATCCCTCGGCTGTTTGAGCTTTGAAGATGTATGTGCAGGGTTTGATGTTAAACTCAATGCTGCTGAAGGCGTGTCCTCAGGATTTGTGACGTCAAACCGCTGGAGGCCAGTTCTGGTCTAATTACTTTATATAAGTGTGATGTGGAAACTTGAAGCTAACAAACACTGAGAGGACCTTCAGTTTAAAGGAAACACCTCCTATCTGGTAGTTAAGTGGAAGGAAAAGCTGAGCAGTCATAGTTTTTGGAGTTTTCTGTGTTGAGGGAGGAGTAGAGTCACTGGAAAATGAGTAAGCTGATGTCTTTTTAAATAGAAAACCATAACAAGCACAAATAATTCAAAGCTGAGCGCTTTTCTGTCTTTAAACACACCTGGAGGAGCTTTCCATCGACGTAGCATCAGCCATCGTACTTCAACAGAGAAACACCAGGTCCCTGTTGACTCATGAGCACAGTGTTGACTTTGCAGACTGTCCACTGAGCAGCACTTCTCCTTTTTGTTGACTTTGGTTTGCCTTTTGTCATGCCTGTGATTTAAACACACACGGGTCTGATGAAGTAGCTGCAGGGCACCTGAACGCCGACATGCTGAGGCTTGAACATCACACAGCGACGTGCACGAAGCAGCTCCAGTCAGAGAGACACGGTGGTGAAGCTGTGGACTTCATGAACATAGTGTTCTAAGACAAGACAGAGAACAACCTCATTGTGCTCCTGTAGCTTTTAAAAGCCTCGTTAAACATCATTGTGCAGGCGTCTCCACCAAAGCGCTACGTGTTCAGACACAAACACCCGGCAGGCGCTCGACCAGGATTCAGAAAGCCAGCAACTCTGACGCAGCAGCTGGCGGTTGAACGCTGCAGCGATGTGTCATTCACCTGGTCAGGTGCTCTCAGATCCTTGTTGGGAGCTAAAAAAAGAAGGCGGATTAAAGTGACTCTATATATATATATATATATACCTGGTCAGGTGCTCTCAGATCCTTGTTGGGAGCTAAAAAAAGAAGGCGGATTAAAGTGGCTCTATATATATATATATATATATATACAGTCAGGAAAGAATAATAGGAATCCTGTGTTCCTCTTCCTGAGCTGAGGAGGAAATAGAGCTGCTGGTTCTTGTCCTATAGCAGCTTGTTACAGATTCACTGTTTAACTCGTCCCTCCTTCTGTGTTCTCTACTCGTTATAAACGCACACTGACAGGGTTCATGTTCACATGAATCTGAGGTTGTAGTTTGCACTGATTGCACAACACGTATGTTGTACTTCTCTGTACGTTTATGACGTGTTCTGTAATCACCTGACCTGCAACGTGCACGACTTCCTTCACATGTGACCAATCATGTGTCACGATGGAGCGTTTTGTGATGAAACATTCACCCAAAGTTCGTGTCAAAACATGGACAAAGAAGACAAAATCCTATTTTTTTTCTATGAACACTTGTTAAAGTTGCGTAATGCACCTTTGTGCTGTTGGTTGGTCCTGCTGTCAGTCAGAAAGGGGAGGACAGCTGCTGAATACCTGAGATACTTCTAAACAGGCTGAGGCAGAGAAGCTGAGCAAAGAGGACGTTTGTGATGATTCGGTGGAAACAGAAGAAAAGGAGAGAAGCGGTGCTGGATAGTCCAAAGGCCTCGTTCACAGTGGCAGCCTTCAGCGTCCCTGACCGAAGGATAAACAAGGCTGGGCTCTACGCTGTCATCACTGGTTACTGGGTGGAGCACTGTTATTACATCTCTTAGAGACGAGCACAAAAAAAGAAAGTGTAAGAGTGAAGGCCTGGCTACAGAGAGGGATAAATATAACGCACACTTCAGAGGGAGGGAGCGACAGAAAGGCTGGAAAGAGATATTTAAAGCACACAAAGAAGAAAGACACGGAGACAAAGAAACAGAAGAGAGACGAGAGCTCTGCTTTGCCATGCGAGAGGAGGTGAGACTCCAACCATCTGGTTGTTTGTGGAAGGAGTGGCACCGCGTCGGCCGTGTCGTTCATTTATTTTAGAGCCACTCTGGTTTGAAGTTGACAAAATGCCGGTGAGCTGGAGCAGCGACGGCGACGTGCGCTCTGGATTCAACAAGTCTGCAGCCTCCAGCGTCCGTCCCTGGATTCACATCATATCTGCTGTCATGCTGCAGCCATGCGTACTCACACAAGATGTTTGTTCTGTCGTCTCTCTGCAGCAGCTGACCAGAGATGAATGAAGCAGCTCTGCTCCCAGTGATCCAGGCAGGAGACGGGAGGACGCTGTCCAGGTGAGGCACTTCATATCAAGGTGAAACTCAGTCTCAGTCTGAGTAAAGAGGTGGTTTTCCTCCTGAAGTTGTCCTCATTTCAACACCGTGTATTTTGTTATTGGTTGGTTTCAGAGCAGAGTTCCTCTCACTGCTCAACACCTACAACTGCTTCTTGAAGGACCACACTCAGCTGCACCTGAGCTGCTCTCAGGTACCATTTATGAGGAACATTTCAATGATCGTTTACAATCACATGTTTTCTCCCAGGTGTCATTGTTTTTGGATTAGTCCTGACTTTGCAGCATTACAGGAGACTAAATTTGAGTCTTAAAGCTTTTATATGTGCGATTTTAAACATGATAACATCGATGCTGCAGCCATCAAGTGTTTGATATGTGAAGATATAGCAGAGAAGATATATAGAATATATACATATAATGCAGAAGTTGTGTGTGCAGCCTTCACCCTAACAGCCTGCCCTGACTGCAGCCACCAGTCACAGCAGAGAATCCACTGCTTCCCTCTTGCTGATCCTAGTCTGACTTTCTCTGTTCTACGTTTTGGTAGCCGGCCCAGTGCATGTGAGTCCCTCCTATTGAAACTGCTGACTCTCCAACTTTATAAAGCCACTGAGAGTGACCTTCCACGCCTCACTGTAGAAGCCAAACTGCCGTCTGGAGCTGTTGGTGAAAGCCCTCGTGTGCACCAGGTTTCATTTCAGCTGACTCTGAGGTTCTGATTGAGTTCTGCTGTTCCACCGCGTGTGAACACCTTGTGCTGCGTGTCGTGGTGGAACAGACGGCCTAGAGCAGAGCAGACAGGAGTGGTGATGCTCCTCAGGCTGACAGCAGCAGCCTGTACAGTGCTGCTGTGTGCTAATGCTTGTGGCTGGTTTGGTTTTTATTTGCATTTCTGAGCACAACCTTTTCATTGCAAATGAAACATGGCGGGACTGGGAAGGTGCGGCCCGTCTGCCTGTTTGGATGGTCGTAGATGCTCTTGTGCAACATCCAGTGGTTCTAAATGTCGTATGCAGCCCCTCTAAAGAAGCTGGAGCTCATATTTAATATCATAGACTGTATAGCAGATGGACGTAGCTGCCGTGACGTCACCCGTTGGTTTCTGCACTGAGAACATGAAGCCAGGGTTTTGCTACTTCCTGGTTGACATCTTGGATTTTTGGAGCCAGTGATGCAAAAATCGTGGTAGGGGGGCGGAGCCATAGGAGCAGCGATTGGTCAGACGGACTGAGAGGCGGGCCCTCTCTGCCCCGCCCACATTTACCGCCTTCTGCTGGCTTCATCTGTATGGTCGCTGCCGACTGTCAATCAAGCCAGCCACGCCCCTTGCCCCACATGTTGATGATTTATTTAAAATTCAGTATTGATTTATTCTCAGATTGGCCACCTGATCTCTGGATCTGACCATGAAAACTAATAAGAAAACAATCCTGAGCTGTAGGAATGCAGTATTTGGTGATCTGTGATCACTTGTTTTCCAGTTCCAGTCTATGGGAGCCAGGGCTTTGTGGAGCCAGCAGCTAGTGGACGTAGTGATGCTGCAGGTTTTTGACAGTTCTGGGTTGGCTTCATTTTTCAGGTCCGGTTGCTACGTCCATCTTTTATAGAGTCTATGGTTAATACTTAATGCCACCTAGTGGACACAGTTCCTACTGCGTGATCATTATGGGATCTATGACTGCAATTATACACCATACAGGTGTCTGTGGGTGTGTCTCTAACAGGGCGAAGATGGAGAGGTGGTGGTGGAGGGCTTCCTGAATATCTCCTGGGGAGTGCGCAGGCCCATCAGGCTGAAGATACAGGACGACAAACAGATGCTTCCCTTTGCTCCTCTCATCTCCCCTGACCCCACCAGTCCAGTCAGCCCGCTGGGAAACAAGAGGTTTGGATTACTATTATCGATAAGCAATGAATGGGAACGTTTCCCCTGAAGAGTCCTTCAGGTTCAGCTCTACATGACTCTCACATGATCGATGTCTTTCCCAGCCGGGGGATGACCCGATGGGGGGAGTACGTGGACCTTCACCAGATAGATGAGATGGCGGAGACACCGCAGGACACAGCGGTCAGCAAACCTCCACCAGGTTGGTTTTGGTTCCCTTTATTATCTCCATTTTGTTTTTACAGCAGACTGGTTACCTGTCCAGGTGAACCTGCCCTCACCCTGCGATAGGCTCCGCCCCCCCACGACCCTAGTGAGGGTTAAGGTGTAGAGATGGTGGATGGATGTTCTCCCAGCAGCACTATCACTGCAGCATGTTGTGGATCCGTTCCACCAGTGGCTACAGATCGTACTCTCACCGTGGCCGGAGCTTCACTCGTCCTTCTGACTGCACAGACATTAAAGCATCTCGTGCACTGTTGCTGCTCACGCCACATGTTGGTTATCAGGCTTCTGTCTGTGTGTATCCAGCTGTTTACGAGACCACCACCCTGCGTCCTGTGAGGCAGAAGAACCCGGAGATGGAGGCCGAGTCCAACCTGTTCCGCTGTATGAGCGACGCCTCGCTGGTTAAGAGGAGGAGAGGAAAAGGAAAGTCGGCAGCACAACGAGAGAAAGAAAGACAGCATCGCTTTTCTATCAACGGCCACTTCTACAACTATAAAGTCAGTTTCACTCTTACAGCCACGTGTCCGTCTTTGCTCTTCACTCTTTAGCGTCTCGTTGTCTTTTACAGACCTCGATTTTCACTCCATCCCACGGTACTCCAACTAAAGTCCGAATCTCCAGCAAGATGACCACAAACCAAGTCATTGCACAGCTCCTGAACAAGTTCAAGGTGAGTTTGGTGGAGACTGTAGAACAGGTGACAGCGATGAATAGACACAAACATCGACTGCATTACAAATATAATAAAATCCTCATTGTGAAGTCATCCAGCTGCAAAATGTGCGTCCTGTATGAAGCAACGCGGTGGCTTAGATTTGCTTTAAGAGTGTGTAGTGTGGATTATTGGTTATGTTTGGCGTCCACACCTCTTGTAAAGGATCAGAACAGGCCCACAGTGCAGACGGTGAGGTCGTGTGAAGTGGAAATAAAGGCCTCATTCTCTGTGTTCATCCTCCAGATAGAGAACGATCCCCAGGAGTTTGCTCTCTACTGCATTCACCAGAGTGGAGGTAGGACATCTGCACAGCCAAGGATTCACTGAACGTGAGGAAAGCAAACATCAATGAGGTGTGCCTGTTTTGTCCAGAAAAGAGGAAGCTGAGCAACAAAGACCAGCCGCTATGGGAGCGAATCCTGCAGGGCCCGTCCGACGACATCATGAAGATCTTCCTGATGGACATGGACGAAGAGGAAGTCAGCACCGATGTGAGTGTGTTCCTCTGTACCTGAACGCACCGCTGACACACTGTTATAGATCAATTAGGTCCCTGCATGCAATTAACCTGTTTGGTTTAAAGTCAGATCAATTCTTTGAGGTCAGAAGGATCCACGTTTGCTCTGATGTTGGCCTTGGAGGCCACTGATGAAGACACGGCAGGTGGTGACTGAGAACAAACAGCTGCTGTGTTTCAGACGAGGGTTTTCAGTGACTGGTGCATTCAGAGGTCCTGCTTCCATCACGTTTCCTCTTTCAGGGAGTCGGTAAACGTGGAGCCTTCATCTGAACGCTTCACCTCTAAATAGTGGTTTCCAATTAAAATAAATAAATAATACAGACTTTGTCCTCCTCTGAGTCAGGCTTAGGCTTAGGCTTAGGCTTAGGCTCAGGCTCAGGCTCAGGCTTAGGCTTAGGCTTAGGCTTAGGCTGAGGCTGAGGCTTAGGCTTAGGCTTATGCTTAGGCTTAGGTTTAGGCTTAGGCTTAGGCTTAGGGCTTCTCCAGTTTCACTCCTGTCTGTGTTCTTAGAGGGTTTTTACTGAAGGGTTTAAAGGATTTTTGTATCATTCATCATCTGATATCAATAGATTTATATCATGTTCTTGCTCTTTTTAATGGATTTTCCTGACAGACCTGCTTCAGCCTGAACATGAGCAGGAATGAATGCTTTTATAGATCATGCCTCATTGGTGTGTTTGAACATGATGTGATTTTTAAAATAAATAATTAATTTAACGTAAGTAATCAACGTTTTCATGGTGACATCTTTTAGTTCATATTTTAATGACCTGTTCATCTAAAAGTTTTGTCCTTGACCTCTAAACACTCCTTTAAATGCAGAAATAAGAACAATTAAAAGTTCTTTCAGAGCTTCTTTTGCTCAGATTGTGATAACGATCACAGGATCTTTACCTGTAGACAAGACTCCAGGTGTTGTTGCTGTTCTTGTTTGTGACTGATTACTGCTCTTTGTGCTCCGTTCCTGCTCAGGTGGCTCAGTATCTGAACCTGGAGCTTCCCATCCTGGAGCAGGTTCTACTGAAGCTCCGAGAGGAGGAGAACAGAGAGATTCAGAGAGTCATCAGCAAGTCAGTGTCTATTCTTTCTCCTTCCATGTTTTCTGAGCTTCTCAGTGCTGCAGTGTGATGAACTTTACTGATCTATCACCTCAGAGAAACCTGAGCTCTAGAACCATGAAGATGTGTTGAAGCTCTTCTGCGTCTTCCTGCTCTGACGTCCATCCAGTGTGACAGACAGTCACTGCAGTGACACGCCCAGGCCAGGTGGTGGCGCCAAGGTTTAAAGTCTGATCTGTGTACATGTGTTTGTTTCAGGTACCACCACCAACACAGGCTGCTGTCTCACATGCTGAGCTGTAAGCTGACGCCTCACGTTGAGACCAGCGTCTGACGGCAGCTCCTCAGGACCTGAACGATGACAGAGCGGCTCTGGAGAACTCTGGAGAACTCTGGAGAACTCTGGAGAACTCTGGAGAACTCTGGAGAACTCTGGAGAGCTCTGGAGGGCTCTGGAGAACTCTGGAGAACTCTGGAGAACTCTGGAGAACTCTGGAGAGTCGAACATAAAACCAACACGTCGTCCAACATCCAGACATTTTCACCAAGAGAAAAATAAAAGGTTGTGAAACACAGAAGTGAAGGATTTGCAAAGCAGCACATGACCACTGATAGAGCTGCAGATAAATGACGTGTTGAGTGGAACAGATGGAGTCACAGGTTTTATCTACTATGTATATGTTTGCTTTGGTTTTTGAAACTCTAGGACAGGTACAGGACATGACTGCTGTCAGGCTTAGGTTAGGTTAGGGCTGCTGTCGATAACTGTACGTCAGTGTGACCATGAATAAATATGGGACCAGCTTGAGCACTTCTGCTTCGTCTCCTTGTTTGCTGAGGTCGAGCTGTGCCTCTGGGCTCATTCACACATTAATACAACTAATTACATAAACAAACTGATTATTAAAAGCTGAATAATTCAATTAGAACTTTGTCAAAATGGTGACCAGGGGCCTTATTTCTTTGGGGAGCCAGGATTATATGGAATACCAGCCAGTGCAGTTCTGACACCGCCCTGACGGTGGCGCTGCCTCGGAGGGATCTTATCAATGATCGGTGATGTTTCCTTCACTGGTATGTGCCTGTTCTTATGTTCTCATGCCGTAAGGACGTGACGTGTGTTATCACCAGGACAACATGTCTTCGTTCCTCCCTTCAGTCGAGACATTTTCACTTCCCACAACGTTTACAGGCAACTGTTCAAACTTTCCGTGTCCTCCGTGTCCTCCTGGCCAACCAGTACCTGCCCTGCCCTGCCCTGCCCTGCCCTGCCCTGCCCTGCCCTGCTCTAATTGTTCCCGTGGTTAACAGCCATCCAGCTTCACATAATTGTCTTTATTCACAGCAGCCAAGCCTCTGTTCTGGTTCTCTGCCACCGAAGCGGGTTACCGGGTCACTGTGCTCTGAAGACGTATGAGAGGCTGAATGCTGGAGGAACACGTGTCCTGGATTCAGAACCCAGTCATGAAGTTAAAGGGCGTCAACAAGCAGAATTAAGTGGATTAACCCTCAAGTGACGAGTTATTGGAGCAGCCGAGATGGAAAGTTCTGAGCCGTGGTGTTTTTATAGAGGAGTACTGTTGGTACTAATGGTTCTGTTTGTGTTGATTATACCTGCACTGGGTTTATCTGTTAAGATATTCTGAAAGGTTCTCATCTAAGTAATTATGGCTTTCAATCAATTTTTAATGAAAAAAAAAGTTTAAAACTCGTCTCCATTGTCACTTTAGGAGTTAAGCGTCTGCCGGAAGGGTTGGTCGGGTTCTGTAAGGCCCGGGATTCACTGCGAAACATTCGAGTACAGCTCGTACAGCGATTAGACGTGGAAAGCTACGGTACCGTCAAGACTACGGTGGTACAGGCAGATCAATGAAAACACATCAGTCTGCATTGATCAGCCTCCCTCACAGGTTTCTGTTTAACAAATAAAGTAAAATAAAATAAATTAGCACGCTGGCTGTTGGGGGAGAATTTTTTTGAAAGACTGAATTTTTTATTTTTATTTGATTTTATTTTTCTGGTGATTCACCGTCACGGTGGTGCACAAAGATAAACACAAACATTCAGCTGGTTGGTCCCGCCGACCTAGAGCTGCTTCAGGGAGATGAAAAGGAGGCGACCTGGATGTTGAGAGGTTAGAGCAGGGGGGTCCAGTCCTGGTCCTCCAGGGCCACAGTCCTGCATGTTTTAGATGTTTCTTTCTTCCAGCACACCTGATTCAGATGATCAGCTCATCATCAAGCTCTGCAGAAGCCTGATAACCATCCTGATCATTTGATTCAGGTGTTAGGGTTGGAAGAGGGACACATCTACAACATGGAGGACTGTGGCCCTCCAGGACCAGGATTTGACCCCCCTGGGTTAAAGTATTTAACCACAGGTCCCCAGAGCTCAGAGAAACCCAGAGTCCAGTCCATGTCGTAAGTCCTGGTGGTGTGGTGGTCCCAGTTAAAGCGCCGATGAGCTCATTTCTCAGTGCGGTACCGAGACTCCCTGCGGACTGTGAACATGACGTGGAACCTCTACGAAGCTGACGTTCCTTCAGCTCAGCAGCAGGTGAGCAACACGTCCATCCACAGAGGCTCTGAAGGAACCTGGTTCTCATTTAGAGTTTAATACTGAAATGTGGTTCTCAGCGTTAGAAATCCACCATGTTGCACCTTTAATGGACAATATAATAATAATATCCAGTTCTACACCTCTTCTCTCCAGAGTCTGGTGTGTGTCTGTAAACAACTGGAGACGCTGTGGTCCCTGAATAATGACGGCGTGTGCAGCGAGCAGCGCTGTTCAGTGGCCGAGGCTTCATCACGGCCTGCCAGCCCAGCCTCACATTACCCAGCAGTGAGTCTGATTTTCCTCTGACATGATGAATGACTACATGAGAGAATATGGCCTCTGGTTAGTTTTACTGAAGGATAGAGTTTCCACGCGATGGCCGCCAAACGGCTTGGCTTTGAGTCAGTGGAAAGAGTGTGTATGTCGGGGACACGGCTTTCTGTGGAGGAGATGTTGGTTGGCTGCTCCTCGGCTCAGAGAAAATCTGATCTCCATGCCAGTACGTTAAATCTCACTCCGGCTGATGAGACGTCTCCACAGAGACGAGCGGCTGTGTGATAGGAGCACACGGACAGAATCCTGTCTGGAGACGCAGCAACCTGTTGCCGTGAACAGCTTTTCTACAACCGCTGCAGTGAAATACGTTCTTATTGCAGCGTGCATGGCATCAGAAACAGGACATGTGACCAGCTGGCTGTAAACCAGTGCACTCTGTTCAGTCTACATTAAGCCTGTGTGCTTTTGTGATGTTCACACGTTACTTAAATAACCTAAATGCAGTGATAGTGCAACACCAGTGCTTTCTGATTCATAAATCATACAAACAGATCCACACACGGAGCTTTTTGTGTCTTAGATGTTCAGACTTTCCAGGTTGAGGGAGTTGCCTCTTGCAGCTTAGCCCTAAAATGTTTGCTCGTAAGGGTTCATTGTGTTCTTTACAAGCCTGTTTATGGTTCCTCCCTATTTAGCTGCGAGCGCTGACGTACTGAGCAGCTTCCTCCTGAGCTCCAGCATCCACAGAAGCTCCAGCATGACGACCATGAGTTGTGCCATTGAACAAACGATATGGAAATATTTAAAATCTACGTTTTTTTAATCAGACATCAAGATTTAAAACAACCACAAACCATCAATTTTATTTGTTTGATTTGTTCATTTTCATACCAAACCACACGTCCGTTACAGCCACCGACTTAAATCAACTGGAAAACATTAACAGAAAAAGAAAATGGAATTTAAAAAATCAATGTGAAGAAGATGCCAAAGCTACTGAGTCCCAGTAGAACCTTAGGCCTTCTCTGGCTTCCTGCACTTGGCGTTGTGCAGCTCGTGTTTGCTGTTGCGGAGGTTGAAGGACACCAGGAAGCGGCAGTTCAGATACTGTGGAAGGACAAACATCAGCAACGAGCAGATCAGCAGGAGAAAGCTGTTGTCCTCACATCCTCTGCTTTGGGTAAATGAGCTACCAAGGTGTTGCTTTATGAACAAATCTAGGACATGAAAGCTGAGTGCAACAGACTGAGCTAATCATGCTTGTGTTGAATAGAAGTTCACTGAACATACAAACAGAACAAACGGACCTTTGTGACCTGACTGCAGCTCTCCAGGTCGCGGGCCTCCGAGTTGACACACTTGGTTTTTCCCAGGACGACATCGATCTTGAAGTTTATCATGTTGGTCACCTACAGAAACGAGCAGACACAGGACAGAACTGTTGGACTGAGCGGTTTGGTTGGGTTCTGGGGCGGCGACAGGATCTGTGGACACGATGGATCCAACCTGGACGTGAGCGCTGGTGATGGACATCAGCTTGAACGTCCTCTTGCGGTTCGGCTCGGCGTTGAACGCGCTCATGGCGTGCTGGACTGCGTTCTGAACATCAACTGACTCTGGACTCTTTTCAGACCAGCCACCCAGGAGAGGCACCTTCTCTGTGAGGACATTAAACACACACACACGGTTCTGTTCTGTTGGCGGGTCATAAATAACTGACTGTCAGCCTGCATGGTCTCTGATGGTCTCTGCCACAACATGACACACGTCCATAAACACAGCGATTCTCATTAATGAACTGTGTAATTGTGCTATTGGACCCACTGTTGTTTCAGTCCAGAACATCACTCAGACCACCAAACTCTGGGTTGAGCTGGTCCTGCTCTGCCAAACCATCTAAACCTTTCTGCCAAACCAAGCACTGATCATCAGGCCCACGTAAACAGAAGTAAAGATTTATAGTTCAGTTCCACCTCTTGGACCTTGGGTGGCCCGGTCCATCAAAATGTTGCTGGTTTGGGGGGGGTTGCCGGTTTTGTGTGAGTTCTACAGTACCAGTGTTTAGCATCACATAGCATATTTAGGAGGAACGCTACTGGCTGGTCCAGTCACTGCTGCGGTCCAAACTGAAATATCTCAACAGCTACAGATGGAGGGCAGCAAACACTGGAGGCCCTCAGAGGAAAAACCTGGGTCACATATGTTGACAACCGCCACGCTAATCAACCATATGCTGTATCTAAACCATGTTCATCGCCTCCAAGGATGTGCCTGAAACCTGAATTCTTTCTAACAGCCAGTTGGGGGCGACACCTCTGGTTGCAGAAAGAAGTCCAACTGCAATCAAGTAAATGAGAAAACGAGCTCACTTGTGCCTCGATGTGTTTCCTCAGCAAACATGTTCTCAGTGTGTTTATGATCCCAGATGCAGTCCCATCATGGTCCCATTGGAGCTGACCAGAGGACACAGTGGGGACGTCTGGAGGCAGAGCTGCTATGGCTTCAGTCGGATCCACTGCTTGCATCACATCCAGTTTCAAAAGACCAAGATGGTGACAGCCAAATGCCAGACTCAGAATCTGCAGTCCACATACCAACAGATGATGTCGTGGCTGCTTTGCCTGGCTGGTATGCTGCTTTGGTCCATGCAGAGATGTCTCAACAGCTACTGGATGGATTCCAGTAAACCAGCACACAAATCTGTGTCACCCTTAGAGGACAAACCGGACTGACCTGATTGTAGATGTTTGTGGTTTTGGGTGAAATATTTGAACAACTACTAAAGAGATGTCCCTTAGATTTAGTGCTAATTTACAATGTTGGCACACAAACCAGCAAAGATCCACAAGACGTGAAGCACGGTAAACATCCCGACTTGTAAACGCCGACGTGTCCACGCTGTCGTGAGCATGTGAGGCTTGCTGTGGTTGCTCTCAAGAACAAATCAGGTGTAACTCACTGACTCCACATGGACCTTAAATGCTGCAGGAGCCTGGGAGGCTGACAGGCCTGTTTGTGTTGCCACCAGGCAGTCACTCAGTGCTCCATTCACACTCAGGTGTGCACAGAAATAAAATGCATCACACCTCAACAAAACCATGAAATGCAAAACAAAAAGAACCACACCGAGCATTGCACTCGGCTTCAGAGGTCAGAACGAGAACATGTCTGAACCTTCAACCCACATCTGTACTAGTTCTCACTTAATGTGGACTTGCCCTTTAAAAGCCTGTCACTGAAGCATGTAGCAGGGCTGTGTTAGGTGTGTGTGAGAGGAAAGGCCTCTGTGGTTATGAAGTGACTGAATCCTTCCCACTGTGGACTGCACGCTACATCATGCTAATTACAGAGTGAATGCTGGTTCTGGCCCTGATGGATTATTCTTTTATTCCTAAATGCTCCAAACCAAACGCCACTAAGCCAGACTAAATGGTAAGGGGAAAACCATGACTTTATCGGACTTCTGGCTGATCCAGTGTTCTGACTCAGTGTAGCCAACCAGACCTGCCGTCACCGTCTGCACGCCCAGGACATGAACAGCTCGTCTAGCCATCGGCTCACACAACTCAAGGCTTTCACGGTGCAGTTTGTTTCCCAGCGAACAAAAGCTGTAAGGCTGAATCCCTTTCAGAGTTTAGAACCAAATGTGACACCCAAAGTCTTCTGATCGTACACAAGTCGTGGTGTTTTCCGTCGTGTCCTGTTGTCTGTGCGTTCAGATAGGATCATACTATCTGATGGACAGAAGCCGACTTCTGGTCACTCCTCTGAGCTGTCATCTAGTTTTGGAATTGTTTTTAGATGTTTGCATTTTATTTAAAACGTGCCAACTCTGTCATAGTATTTAATTATTTTAATTTATTCTCAATCTGTGACTCAGCTGTAAAGTAAAATACAACCATATATATTTTAAGTCACATTACCAGAGTTGCAAATCCTATTTCTTAATAAAATCCAGTCTTGTACAGTCGGTCATGGTATCTGCTCTTTCTTCCATGTATGCCTCCACAACTCTGCTCTTCCTTCTTAGGTTTCTCATCACTACTTACTGGTGGTGACGACCTCCCCGGTGGTGACGACCTCCCCGGCAGCCTCGTCTCCCACGCACAGCTGCACCAGGCACAGACACATCAGCACTGACAGTGGCACAGACATCTTTCCCTGTCGAGCAAACTGGACGTCAGATGAGCAGAAACGCTTCACTGGAGATGAGGCAGTTGCAGGCGTCCCGCAGGATTGGCAGCAAACTGGTGTGTCCACATCCACAAAGAGGTTAAGGAGAGAAGACGAGAGAGGGAGGATTACTGGAAACTTGAAAAACACAGTAAAACCAGAAAGTTAATAAAGAATACCGATGGAAATAGAGCAACAAAGAAAGACTACAAGTACCTTTCTTTGATAGAAGCGGACCCGGTGAATGCTGGAGCTCGGCTGAGAGGGCTTGTGTGAGTCAGGCAGCGCTGGTGTGAGTGGAAGCCTGTGACTGTTCAGCATTTAAGCTGTGGTATGTTGAACAAGCCAGTGAAGGCCACACCCAGCTGGTGCCTGGCAGTGACGCCATGCACCCAGCAGCCATCAGCGGCCTCACTGTGAGTGTGAGAGGAGCTGTCACCGTGCACGGCTGTGCTGTTGTGTGTGCTGGTGTTGCACGGCTCTGTGTGTGTTTCATAGCCTGTATAACAGATGGACGTAGCTGCCGTGACGTCACCCGTTGGTTTCTGCACTGAGAACATGAAGCCAGGGTTTTGCTACTTCCTGGTTGACATCTTGGATTTTTGGAGCCAGTGACGCAAAAATCGTCTGAGGGGGGCGGAGCCATAGGAGCAGCGATTGGTCAGACGGATTGAGAGGCGGGCCCTCTCTGCCCCGCCCACATTTACCGCCTTCTGCTCGCTTCATCTGTATGGTCGCTGCCGACTGTCAATCAAGCCAGCCACGCCCCTTGAGCCGCAAAATGTTGACGATTTTTTAAAAATTCAGTATTGATTTATTTTCAGATTGGCCACCTGATCTCTGGATCTGACCATGAAAACTAATAAGAAAAGAATCCTGAGCTGTAGGAATGCAGTATTTGGTGATCTGTGATCACTTCTTTTCTAATTCCAGTCTATGGGAGCCAGGGCTTTGTGGAGCCAGCAGCACGCGGGCTTCATGTTTCAGGGCCGGTTGCTACGTCCATCTTTTATACAGTCTATGGTGTGTTTGCATTCATGTGCGTCCACTTGGTCTGGCTGTACAGGAGGGAACGAGTCACTTTGTGATCTGACTGTCAGGTCTGTCGGCAGGCAGTGAGCCACAGAGCCAACGACAGCGCACGCCGGTTTGGGTTCATCAGCACCATGACCGGACCGTGTGTTATCATGGGATCAGCTGTTCTCGTAGCGCTGATGGTGGTGGGACCCAGCCTTCATGCTGACAGACAGGAGAGTGATGCTTGATTTGGAAGATGCTTCTCTCTAAGTGTCAAGATGTAATTCTTATAAACAGTGTATTTGTAATGTCCTTTTTTTCCTGCATGGTGCTCCCAAAATACTTTTTTTCCCCTCCAGCCTCATGTCTAAAGAGTTTTTATTGTGTGACAGTAAACGTGCATTAACCTCTTCAGACCGAGCTGGTGTTTGATATGCGTTTTTCATTTGATCTGATCAAACAGCAAAGAGAAATGAAAAACAAAAATATATAGAAAGAAAATAAAAATATATTTTAAAAAGTCTAAAGATATTTTAAAATAAATAATAAGAATAATGATAATAATAATTATTATTATTGTCGTACACACCTGACATTTTGTGAGCACAAACTACAGGAGGTGGTGATTAAAAGTTATCACAACCTTCCCCAGATGAGGCCCAGTTTGGAAATGGCGGCCCGTGCAATTTCGATCAATGGCCATTTTGGCCATTTTTGCTGTGTTTTTGGCATTTATCACAGTACTGTCGGAAGGCCACAGCTACAAGATTCGCTGGGCATGTGTAGCAGGTCAAGACGCACAAAAAAGTCAATCAGCACCAAGTCCTAAACCCAACAGGAAGTCCGCCATTTTGAAAACACACGCTGAGAATTTTGGCGAAGTTGGCTGACTTTTGGCCATTTTTTGGCCATTTTCAGAATCTATCTCCTCCTACAGGGAAGTTCGTACACACCTTACAGTTGGCCAGCACAAACTACAGGAGGTGGTGATTACACGTTAGTAAAACGGTCCGCACAAGTGTGACGGCGTGGAAATGGCGCCCCCCTGAATTTGGCCACAACGCCATAAAACACCACAATACCAGACTGTGCTCCAATCGGCCTGAAATTTTACACGCGTGCTCCGAGTCTCAGCCAGAGCACGTTTCCACCCCGGCCAACACGCACGCCGCCGCGGCTCGCCACTAAACAGGAAGTGGCTCGTAACTAGGCCACACTTTCTCCGATCTGCCCCAAACTCGACATGCCGGATCACAGTCCCGCCGTGCGCGAAGGCCGACAAGCGTAGGGCGAGGACCCGTCCATCGCCGCTTGCGGCTTTAATTGTTTTTGTTGTTGTTATACAAGATACAGCGCTGTGGTAACGTAACCCTGAATGTGGTCTTTCCAGTCCCAGTAATGGTGTGGCTCTGGGGATGGCAACACCAGTTCTCACCACTTTGGTTTAGACTGAAATATCACCGACTACAAGTACGAGTTCATTTCCTTCTGCTTTAGCGCCACCTGCAGGTTAAACATGTCCACAGAGCTCAGAGCACTCTCAGTCCACACATCAAGTTGTTTAGTTTCATCTGGATTAGGCTGACCCAAACCCCATGTCTTCTCTTCTACAATGAATTGTACGTTTGTGCTGCGTTTTCGAAGCAAATTCAGACGGAACAACTGATCCAAACTTGTCAAGATGACCAAATCCACATTTATCCACATCCAGGATATATATGTATGTATATATATATATATATATCTGTGATGGGCTTGATGTCTACTTTATCTGTACTGGTTTAATAAATCAACTGAGAAAAAAGTTTTTTATACTTGTTTTTTTCAGAGAGTCCGCCTGAATCTTCTCTCTGCTGGGATCAGGACAGTCGTGATGTTCTGGATCACAGAGATCTCAATTTGTCTGAAAAAATTTCAAAAGCACACACTGAAGGTTCGGTCCGGATCCAAAACGAGACTGGACTATGTGATCTAATCTGATTTCAGAATCCTGTTTCACCTTTTAAACCATACAGTTTGAAACCTTGATCAGATGTGAGAGCTGAGCTCTGACCAGATCACTCCTGAGGAGCTCTGCTGGGAGGATGGATCCTGGTGACTCTGGTGGTGATGAAACCAAAGTGCAGCTGTGGCCTTTAATAAACTGCTTTATGAGCGGTTTTCAGCACGTGGCCAGAGATTCCACCACCGTCTCATAAATACTGGAGGGTTTAACGGCACACCTCAGACTCAAGCAGCTCTTGGCTCAGCCGTGGACTTTTAGAAGATGTGGCCAATTCGCTGTATTTTAAATCCCCACTGATGTGTGTGCTTTTCTGTTGGTTGTTAGTTTTGCTGCCTTCCCACTCGTCCTGTGCAGGTACGAGTGAGGCAGCTGACCTTTGTTTTGTACAGACAATGTGAATGAAAGCGATTGTGGTGACTGATGACATGTCATTGGACTGAGAGCAGCACATGAGCTGGTTGGTGCACAGACGCCTTCACAACATGCACACAGCTGCAAACCTCCCTGTTCTGCCAGACATGCTGACTGTAAGCAGTCAAAATGTCCAGCAGAGGGAAGCAACACCACATCACAAGATGCAACAGGTGGTTGACGCGCCAGGTGACGGTATTTGCATAACCATGAACACAATGACAAGGATGGCAGAAGAGCCGTTATCCAGGGCAAATGGTCAGCGTTCTCCTACATTTGAGATCATGTGGCCTGCCGATGACAGCAAATGTCCTAGAAAGGTGTAGAAAAGGCCTTGCCCTATGTAGACTACTCATTCTGGGTTTCAGAGAGCCAAGAAAACATCCCCATCGGCTGTAATTGACCATAAATCCACATATATTGTAACGTTTCTACTACTAAAGGCATAAAAAAAGCATCACTAAGAGTTGTAAATGTTAAAGAGGAAGAGGATTGACTTCCTGTTTCATTTTTTATGATATATATGTAATATAAACATTGCTAGTTAGAGGTCTATTTGGATGAACAAATACAGACGTGTTAGGATCAGAGAAGCGGAAGATAAATCATGTAAAAGTTAGAAGTAAGGCGACATCAGCAAAGATGTTTAAATGGCCCATAAAGACCAGACAGCTCTCACATAGAAGGCGATGAGGCAGACGGGAACCAAATGGCAGCTACGTTAGCTCACACAAAGCAGTGCAGCAGATGGACAGAAAGTAAAGCCAGGCTCAGAGACAGAAGCCTGCAGATGGATAACCGGTCAGAACGTGAGAAGCAGGTGCAGTTCAGTCCAACGATCCAAAGATCACAGAAGATTTTAATGAAGGCTTCCTGAACCGACAGAAAACAACCGGCGTGAAGCTCTGAGCCTGTGGTTGAACTGGATGACGTGCGCGGGGCAGATAGTTGCCCTCTGTAGGCACATTTACATACAAATACATGAAAACCGGCACAAATCAGCTGATAAGCCAACATGCAAGGAGGCAAGCAGCCAAACTCAGCGGCTCTTTTGTGTTTTAGGCCCGGCTGAGGATCACTGGCCTCCTAATGAGATGTTACTGTCACTATTCCAAGCTCCAACTAACGGGTCCGGGTCAGCAGAGGGGGCCGGCTGGATCGGATGGAAATTGGAAATCCCCCCTTTTTTTTTCTCCAGTGGAATAATTGATGTCATTCTTATTTGGCTGATGACTGACTGGAATCCAACAGTTTGTGTTTAAATTGTTCCCGTTCGGTCCGTTAATCATAAATATCAGTAACAAGCGACGTGATTGGCTGTTTGTGCTTTTGGGGGGGATTGGGGTCAAAGGTCAAAGTAGCTTCAGGAGTAAACAGCCTAAAACAGAGCGAGTCTTGTTCTGATTCTGCCGTCAGTGATGAGAAAAAAAGGCTCTTTTGGTAAATGTAGACTTCATCTGATCAGACTGACGCTGTTGCATTTACTTTTTATTTATATGACATGAAAACTGATTCACGGTGCTGTTGCTGACCGGACAGTGGAAGTCTTTGGATAAAAGGTGTCACAATAATGCAGGACTGGAAACCTCAGGTAACCACTGAACAGGCAGACGTCCACTGAGGCCGATGCAACACGTCAGGAGTGAAGTTTCTGTTAACACCTCATCACAGAGAGCTTTTGTCATGTGATCACTGTGATGCTACGACGAGCAGCCTGTTGTAACGCACTGCACCACCTTGACGGATGTGTTTTTCCATTTACATTCATGAGGGAGGATAAAAGGTCACTGCTTCGGATAATGAGCTGTTCCTGCCAACCAGTTTATCGTCTGCTAAATCACACAGCACATTACTCATTAATGGATCTAATGTGTTTACGTACTAATCACAGTGCAGGGGACACAAATATATAAAGACAGACGGAAATCAGGGTTGCGTCTAGCAGAACGGATCAGCGGTTCACCTGTTCAACCCAGTGACACCTGGGAAAGCTTGTTCTGCTTCCACCCACACGTGGAGGGATTACGGGATTGACTTTGTTATCCCCACTAGATGTGTGTTGATATAAAAATCCCCCTGACAGCCAATCTGATGTGTTTGTGTTGAGTTAGTTGTGAAAATGTGCATTTGAGGGCTTGTTCAGTGAATAAGCTTAGAGACGGGCCACACAGTTTATTCACAACATCACTCATGTCCTCCTCATTCATTACTACAAATAATAATAAAGAAAACGTGTGATCTCAGCTGTCCCGGCACCTTCACTTCAACTCTGGCAAAAACTCATCTTTGAAATAAAAACTTGAGTAAAGAAGGTCCGGTAGAATCACAATCAATGCACATATTTTAAACAAATCATCAATTCATCAATAATTCTAGACATTTGAACTGAGTCAATAATAGTTTGATCTTAGTTCCGTTAACGTTCTCGTCTCTTCAGCTCAGGAGAAGAAAGGTGGAGGAAGGTAGGCCAAATAAACGCAACAACAATAATAATGAAACAATAACTAATCATTAATGTAAAACATCTGAACTGAGCTAATAAGGCTGAGACAGTAGGCCAAATTAAATCAGCAGTAAAACCTGAAACTACTGATGTCAGCTCAGCTGTCTTAGTGAAGCATTTGATCTCCGTGAACTACTTCAACTGAGTCAAATAAACCTAAATAAATTTACATCAATAATAAAACAAATGATCACCGAGTTAATCATTCTTTTAATTCTTTTTTAAAAGTAACGAGCAGCTCCCAAACCCTTCATAGGTCAACCTGCTGCTCACGTGTTCTCATTTACTCTGTTGTTTATGAACTTAATGTAGAAACAGACAGTTTTACACACAGCTAGCAGCTAGCAGA